>NC_053418.1:7404500-7497000 GCF_016859285.1 Xiphias gladius | reverse complement strand
GGTGGAAAAAGAGGGCAAGAAGAGAGGGAAAGGGGGAGATGTTATATTGATAAATGTAGGCAGGAAAGAGAATAGACATAAAAAGGAGGGAGGGGTTTGACTAATTGAAAATACCGGAAAAGGGGAGTCAAATGGAGAGAGGGATGGAGAAATAAATAGAGGGCAAAGAAAGGGGGAGCACCAGAAAGAGGAAATTAGACAAGCTAAAATGGTGGAAGTGGGCGCAGGAAGGAGAGAGCGTGAGACTGCTATAGAGAGAGAAAAATGGAGAGAAAGAGAAGGGCCTGAGCACCATGTAATAGTCCCTTGGAAGTCCTGGGCAGCACAGAGGAAGAGAGAAATGAGTGAGAGACATAGAGAAAGAGAAACAGAGAGAGAGGAGACGAGAGGAGGGCAGTTCTAATGCAATTAGGGGTCTGGAAATTGAAAGTACAATTCTCCCTGGGATCTTTGCAAGAATGGTGTGTTTGTGTGTGTGGTTGGATGGGCTGTTAGCTTTCATATCTACCAAATGTTTTCATCCCTCCTCCCTCCTGTTCCATCTCTTCATCTCTCCCGCTCTCAATTTGACTACTCAGAATTACTCTCTCCTTTTACAGTCCCCTCCCTCCATTTAATTTCTCATTTTTTCCTGCCCTCACTCCCCCTTTCTCTCTCCTTCTCTCTTTGGCTCCATCCATCCATTTCTGTCGCTCTCTCCATTCCCCCTCCATCTTTCTCTGCCTTTTTGCGTTCCATTAATTTGTGAAGAGGAAAGCAAAATGTCAGCTGCTTTTTACATTTACATTTTGTATTCCAGACATTTAGCTGACACTCTTATCCATTTTGACTTGCCCTAAGTGTCACAGAAGTACAAATATAATTTTTTGGATCACTAAAAACTGAGACTCGTAACTCGTAAGAAGACGCATAATAAATTCATTCATTTTTAGGACTTTGTGCAACGACACATCATTTACCAGCAGTGCTTTTAGGAATATGGATCCAATTCTAACTACAGTATGATGTGATCTGTTTATCGCAATATGTTCATTAAAATTTCCTAGGCCATTCCGTAAACACTCAGTTTATTTTATGTAGTTAGACATAGTGTTATTAGTGTATACTTAAAGACACATAAATATAAGCAAATTAAAATAATCGTAGATTTGTGTTTCATTAATTATGTAGGTTAAATGTAACTATTGTAACATTTGTACTCTAGAAAACACAATCAAGCATCTGAAATGATTAGTATGTGCTGCATGTTGATCTCATTATTTAAAGGTAGTTCAGTGTCAAAACCCCACAAATACAGATGTTTTATACAAGTATACATATACATAAAATTACATAAACACATATACACTCACCGAGCACTTTATTATGAACACCTGTACACCTGCTTATCCATGCAATTCTCCAATCAGCCAATCATGTGATAGCAGTGCAGTGCATAAAATACAGATGCAGGTAAGGAGCTTCTGTTAATGCTCACATCAAACATCAGAATGGGGAAAAATGGGATCTCATTGACTTTGACTGCGGCATGAATGTTAGTGCCAAACAGGCTGTTTTGACCATTTTTGAAACTGCTGACCTCCTGGGATTTTCATGCACAACAGTATCTAGAGTTTACTCAGAATGGTGTAAAAAACAAAAAAACATCCAGTGAGCTGCAGAGCAGACGGAAAAGCTCTGCCGTTGAGAGAGGTTAGAGGAGAATGACCAGACAGCCGAAAGGCTGCAGTAACTCAGATAACCGTTCTTTACAACTGTGGTGGGCAGAAAAGCATTTCTGAATGCACAACACATCAAACTTTGAGGCAGACAGGCTACAACAGCAGAAGCTAACATTGGGTTCCCCTCCTGTCAGCCAAGAACAGATATCTGAGGCTGCCCCTGGTTCACAGGCTGACCAAAACTTGACAGCTGAAGCCTGGAAAAACGTAGCCTGGTCTGACGAATCCCTGTTTTTGCTGAGGCACACAGATGGCACGGTCAGAACAGCATGAATCCAGGGACCCAACCTGTCTTTTGTCAGCAATCCAGGCTGGTGGTTTTGTCGTAATGGTGTGGGGACTGTTTTCATCACACACTCTGGGCCCCTTAATACTAATCAATAATGGTTTGAATGCCACGGCCCATCTGGGTATTGTTGCGGACCATGTGCATCCCTTTATGGCCACAATTTACCATCTTCTAATGGCTACTTCCAGCATGATGACCTATCATGTCACAAAGGAAAAGTCGTCTCAAACTGGTTTCATGAACATGACAGTGAGTTCAGTGTACTTCAGAGGCCTCCCCAGTCAACAGACCTGAATCCAGTAGAACACCTTTGAGATGTGGTAGAGCGGGAGATTGGCAGAATGAATGTGAAACTGACAAATCAGAAAAAAAATTATGTGGTGCAGTCATGTCAACATGGACCAGAATCTCGAAGGAATGTTTCAAACATTTTCTTGAATCCATGCTCTGAAGAACTAAGGTTGTCGTACGAGCAAAGAGAGGCCCTATCCAGTTCTAGTATGGTGTTCCTAATAAAGTGCTCAGTGATTGTACATAGACTCATTGTAAGCATTAAGAAACAATAAATATTATTCCATTTATATTTTCCCTGATAATTGGTGTTTCAGGAGAGTCTTAAAACAACATCAGTCTCTCTGGCTAATTACCTTTTCTAATAAGCCGTGTGCATAATTACCACTGGCAAATCCAAACACTGTCCCTGAGAACATTTATCCTTTTGGCCCCATTAGCACTCATGTCCTTAGGTGTGTTTTTGTGTGCAAACGCATTTTTGCATATGTATGTTTGTGAGTGTTTACCTGTAGGTTCAACCCTTGCCTGCCATGCTGGCAGTGGGACAGGGAGGAAGTAACAGGGTGATTGACTCCCGGATACCCCCGCAGGCTCGTTAGCATCTTGTTAGCAGAAGCAATTAGTGTCATGACAGGCAGGCAGGCGGGACAACAAGGGACAGCATGACATTGGCGGTAGCGGTGAAGAGGTTGAGAATACACTGGATTCTTTAGAGAGAGACAGAAAGTCTTTGAAAACTGAAGATTTGAGTTGTGAAGTAACCCTCAACCTGAGTCAACTTCAACTTTCAGCGAATGGTCATTCCCAGGTTGGCTCTAAAATTAGCATAGGAGTTGACCTTTCTGTCACTGGGTAATTGCTTTGGTACATAAAGATAATCACAGACAGAAAGACAATGTTAAAAGTATGCAAAATGATAGAAATGGAGAAGACAAATAATTAAACAGTCAAATAAAAGGCAACAAAAGTTGATTGAAGTAGCAATACCAGTTTTAACAATACTTTGTAATCAGCTCAGTCATATATGTATCCTTCACTATTTGTTTGCTTCACATTGAAGTTTAAGCTTAATATTCCACTGCTTGCTGTACAGTATCTCTCTCTGAATGACAATGAATTCCCAACTTAAAAAGAGATAAAAAGCAGATGTTAAAGGATGCATTTTCTTTTGACCGTAACTCAAAATTTGCTCTCCATGCTGGCAGTGTGACAAGAAAAAAGCAGATTAGGCGTCACTGTATATATTGTTAACAGTCTAGTGCTTCTTCTGTATGTCGGTATAAGATACAGTGAAACAAAACAAAAAAGTTCTAACCATGTGTTAGTAAATCCCAGATAAAATAATTTTTTAAATATAAAAATTCCTCTCCTTTCTCTTCCTGTAAAATGTGAAAATATTTTTGTTATCTGAAGTTTGTCTCGTTGGGTATACATAAATGTATCCAGGACTTGCTAACCCTCAATTATGTAAAGCCTTACTTGACCGTTAGCATCTGGGTCATAGGTTAGAGGTTAGCAGAGCAACAAGAAGGTGTTTGACTATTCATTTCGCCCCCATCCTCTGCCTCTTAATCTAACAACACAGGGGACAGAGGTGTGGGTGTCGGCCAACAATCCTCTGTGTCATAGAGTCAATGGTGTATCGCACTGCAGGTCCACATCACACTGTGTTTATTAAGCCACACCCACTCTTGAGCACCCCAATAAAATCTAAAATATACGGTCTCGTAACTCTACTCCAGCTTCCATGATACGTCACATCTTGGAAGCTGAAGTCATTCTGACTGCCACTTCACTGTGACCTGAAGGCACAGAGATACCTGTGCTTGTTTCACCAAAAGCCGTCAGTGTATCAGCACCCTTAAACCCTCAGCATGAGGAAAGTTGCATCTGCATTAATGCACTTTTTGAGCAATATCCTGCCTCCAATTCACACACCTACACACTTTCACACTTGCCAGGTACCTGATACAATCATAGTCTCACATTGTTGTCCCCCCCACCAGCTGGGTGTTTATTACCTTGAAGATATCAATTTGACACGTTTCATCACAAAGTGTGTGGTTGAATTAGTCACACAAGGATCAACACTACCTTCAAAAACCGTCCACGCCTGCCCTCGGCTCTCATCAGACCTATACTCCTACACATATTGTGCTGTGCCTAGTTCAAACAATTACTGTATGCCCAATAAAAAGTGACAAGGCACACCAAAGTTGATAGGTGTAGGCAGCTGCAGTGAAATGTTGCATAGGAGTGGGATAAGTGTTTAAACGCAATGATAATAATAATATTAAAAATGAATAAACTGTTGTCTGCTTGATGTTTGCAACAAATCACTACAAGACAGATTAATTTCACAGAGCCATAGAACCAAGTATGGAAGTCAAACTTCCATGTACTTAGTAGTTTCTCTAATGTGCTTGTTTTTATTTTTTCCAACAGCTCAACCCTGTCTACTACAAAATAAAGTTTATATACAACTAAACCGCAACAGCAAATACTTTATATTTTGAAGGAAACGTAATCACTGGCTCGATTATGTTCAGAGGCAATGTTTTGGGGTTTTTTTTGTTTCGTTTTTTCTGAATGAATGAAGTGCCGCATTTATTATTGGCAGAGGAATCGCAGGGAGGTGGTGAGCATGGATGATGGCCGCTAAAAAAAAAACAAAAACAAAAACTACAACGACCGGGGTTCGCATTCAGAGTCCCGTCTGTGGTAAGGTTTAAACAACAAAAGTGCTTTGGTTAAGGTTAGAGAAAGACTGTGGTTTTGGAATGTAAATGTAAAAAAACACATTGCGTCTTAAGTCACTGTGAACTTTTTCTCTGATAAACCAGATGACAATCTTTCCCTAACCTTAAGTGCTGTGAGCGCCTAAACATAACCATAAAAAAAGTTTAATAATGCTGTAGTCACTACAAGTGGATATTTTACTGCAATATTGACTATTATTGGTCATGTTTTCTGTGAACGTTTTACTGATATGTTCAGTACCAACATATTTGAGTCTTGCGAAATATGTAAATTAATATAAACATTAATAGAAAACGTAATCTGCTCGCAATTACGTTTACTACAAGACATATTTGCTGTTGCAGTTAGGTTGTACATAAACATAATATCTAAGAGATGGGGTTTAATGCCTCTACAAGTGCTTTTTTTGCTATATATTTGCAAATGTTATATCTGTATTTATATTCACAAATCATTTTCCATAAACATGGCTGTATTTTCTTTTTTTTTTGACTGTTGTCTTTATTTGTTGATAAATTAAAATTTATTCATATATATTTTGTGTGCTATGGAAAGGTATTATATAAATGCAAACTGTAAGGATATTTCTGGATTTAATTTCAGAAGTTCATCGTTTTTGATTATTTTTTACGCCCTTTCTGATCTCATATATAATACCCCATTTGTTATCCTTAACATCATTTTACCCTGCATACGAGGACATTCTAAGGTGTGAACTTTTGATAAAAGCACAAAAGCTCAATCAATACATTTCCCAAAGAAATGTGGAAAAAAAAAAATCATGCATACCATAGGGCAAAAAAAAAAAATCAGTTATAAAAGTCTTAGAATAACTCCCACTGAAAGTGTGGAAATTTGTCTCACATGTAGTTAGTAATGATTAGTCTGAGGTCTTATACATCACAAGAAACATTTCAGCGTTTGGCCAAAGCCTGAAGTAATTACTCTGTCTAACAAATACATTTGACGCTATTACACATGCACATAAACACACACACACACACACTCGTATACACTCACAAGTATTAAAAATGGCATAGGCACACTGTCAAACATGCACACACCCACACACAACTGTGTTGCAGCCAAATAAATGGGCCGACACTCCTCGGGCCTAATAGTCTGGTGGTAATTAACATTGTCATAGTGATAATAGCCATTTATCCCTGACATATCACACACACACATACACAGTCTCTCTCTCTCACACACAGACACTCCAAAACCTCTATCTTGTCTAGGCAGCTCGCCCAGCTGTCATATCCCTCATCTGTCTCCCTCTCTCTCCCACCTCTCCTCCCTTTTCTCCTCCTCCTCTTCAGTATTTGACCTAATGATCCTTCCTTTCCATTTTCACATTTCTCTTTTTCTCAGTCATTCCCCTCTCCCCCTTCCCCTCTTCCTATCTCCTATTCAATATTTGTACGGTGTTCCTCTTTCTCTCTTTTCACTTATCATCTCTCTTCCTTTCTCTCGCTTGCTTTTCAATATTCAAACCACATTCTTCTTTCTTTCTCTTTCTTCAGCCTCTCCCTTACTCAGCCAGTCTGTTTCTGTCTCACATTACCACTTTGTTTCTTTTTGGCATGCTGTGTTCACACCACAGCGGAATATAGTCAGCAGGAAACCGGGTGTTTGTTGTTTTCAATCAAAGAATGACGTTCAACAACTTCTATAGTAGAAGTGTTGCTCGACGCTTTTGAGACAAAAACAGGTTTTTTTTTGTTGCCATTTTTTGCCGTCTACCACATCAACAAAACTGGCCCAAAAAGGAGATTCAATAGGGCAGGCCGAGTAGGTTAAAAGCCTCCTTACTGGTAGATCCTGAAGACTTCAGTTCACAACAAGCAGGGTTTTAATCAGGCGAACAAACAGAACCAGCAGACAGCAGGACATCCACTGAAGGTAATCAGCAGGAAAACAGTTTCCAGGTGAACAGGTAATGGGTACAGGCATACAAAGGCAGACAGTCTGGTAGAGAGTAATTGATAGCTGACCTTTACAGAGGTTGATTGAGATTGAGATACGACAGGAAGAGGCCCAGGTCGGCTGATTGAGGGAGGGTGAAACCATACTAAGGTTGACTACGAGATGAGAGGTGGCGGAACCTGAAAAAAACAAACCACCAGAAAACTCCCATGGACCAGAACAAGGAAGTGTGTCCCATCTCTCTAAGGTTGAATATGGAGAAGAGGGAGACAATGCAGGTGGCACCCATCTGCTACATCTATTAGGAATCCTGTTTTCTTATTCATTCAAAATAACATGCTTCCAAATTCAATTAAAAGTGATACATGGCGAATGACATGATGTCTCCTTAATTTTTCTGCCATCGTTTGATTGCAATATTAAATCAGCTAATCTCTTTTTTATAGCAGTTACCGTGGCAACAATTTGTGTCTCCTGTTGTGGTTGATAGACTCCCAATCATACCAACTGGAATTATTGTCTTGTTTGGACAGTGGTGTGTAAAATGTGCTGCATCAGACACACAATACGCTTTCTTGGGCTTCTACATACACATTGTTTGTATTTTTCTTCATCTTCACGTTCAAATACAACCACACACTATGATACACATATGCAGACACTCTCTGTGTTTATAGACATGAGGAATTGAAGTGATATTGATGATGCAACAATTTGCACATTAGAAAGCCAGTCTCTAATTATTTTAGTAAACACTATTGACTTTTTTGGCATCAGGCAGCCGCTCTGCTGAATCACAATATGAGTTGAAGTCGAGGTTCATTTACTTCAACGAGACCAAAAACAAAAACAAGCTATTTCCAGGACTTCTCTCCATAAAGAAAGAGGAAAAAAAAAAAGAAAGAAAAAAGAACCAACATGCATAAAATAAAAGCATGCCTAGCAGGCAATTCTGCTTGCCGCTTGACAAGTGTCAGCACCCTAAATAACAACTAAAAGTAAAGGTTTGATGGTTGGACTTTGGACTACTAAATTCACTAGTGGCCAAACAGCTACATTTCTCTTCTCTAAAACTTAATCATTTGTCTCCGGGTAGTGGGCAAGCTTAATTTCCTGCTCTCTTTTTGTACCAAGAATACTTCCCTCAGTACAAATGATAATGAAGAAGAGGATCATAAAGTAATGTTTTCCAAATTTAACTGTTTTCCCCTAAAGCAGTTTCATCTCTTTAGCTGTGTAGGAGAACAGGGGTGCGCAGTAAATGGCGGCGTGCCTCTTGCTCTTCACAAGAGAAGTTGCAGCCCAACTTATCTGACATCTGAAAGTATTTCTTTTGGTCCATGATGGTTGCTCCCTGTTGTTCCCAAGTTAAAATCCCACGCGTGTTATATGACTTGCTACATTGTTTTGAATTGCTCCTTTATGTGTTTCAAAATTCTTTACATAGAATATTACATTTTCAGAGGCTGTCAGCACCAGAATAATGACCGCACTCATCATTTGTTCAGATGTAATAATATATATAAAATTACGTAATACTTTTTCTTTCAAGCAGTTTCTTGCGGTCTTTCAAATAATTACTGTCCTCTTCAGTGAAACTGTGGCACTTGTGAAAACAGTGATTTTGACACCAGTGACCAACGTTTTCATCCTATCTTCTCCCAACAGTCAATACTGTTTCACGTTCATGAAGATGAAACGAAACTTTAGCCAAGTAGTTTTAGCTGCCATACGTATCTTCACCATAGCTTTAGAAATGACTTGAGTTGCAAGTCTTTTATCGCTATTTTCTAAGAAAGAAAGAGGCATATTTCATTTTAGGGCCAATTTTATTGCCATTTTTGTATTTTGTGTAGAGACTGCCCATTACAGTAACAATTCTAATTAATTAAGAATAATTAAATCAAATACAGACAACTGTAGCCACAATAAGTTGTTTGAAATTATTCGGTCGTTTTAATGAATTAAGATTCCGTGCCAGAGGATTTAGTAGTAGACTTTATTCCATCTGATGTCAGTGCACATATTTCCCAGTTTTTGTTTTGGTTCAATTTCAAGTTTGCATAAAATGTTTTCACTTTAAAACAACTGGATGGAAACTCTCACTATCCAAGTGTACTTGGTGTGTGTGTGTGTGTGAATACCTGGGGTAGTTACAATCAGTAATGTGCAGTACATAAAAAAAAAATAAAACACATGTGCACATGCAAGCAAACACACACACACACACACACATACTTGTCCTACATCTGTTGTGAGGACTCTCATTCACATAATGCATTCCCTAGCCCCGTACCCAAACCTTAACCATCACATTTAAATGCCTAACCCCAACCCTTACCCTAACCCTAACCTAAATCCGATTCTAACCTTAACCCTAAAACCAGGTTTTAAACCTCAAACAGCCCCAAGTTGTGAGGAACGGTCAAAATGTCCTCACAACGATGGTTTCAAACCAGAATCTGTCCACACAACCACAGAAAGACATGCCCACACAAAAAGCATGTGCATGCACAAACGCTCAGAGAATGTGTCATACACTTGATGTGTTTAATGGGTCTGTAGTAAATTGCAGCAAAGTGCCTTCAACCAATTTTCTTTTCAAGGCTGAGCCCTGACACACACACATGCAAGTACACACACCCACGCACACACACAGAGAAAACACTTTATATACTTTATATAGTCTGGTACTTCTTCCGTGCTTTCATGTGCTAAGTATGCTTTTAGTGTGATCATCACTATATGGTCCGAATGTCGTCTAAAACTTATATATTTACCTGCCTTATTCATATGTAGCTGCTTTTGTTTGAACTTAATTGATACCTAAGTATAGGCTATTTGAGATTTTTCTCTTTAGCAGCAGTAATAGAGAATCTTGTTTTTTTATTTCATTTGATACTTCTATTATCTGCAATGGTTCACCATGCATATCTTTGCACATACATTATATGTAGTCTGCATATGGAGCTAGATTGGAGTAACACCTTTATAAAGTACATAAACCAAGTTTATATCAGTGCAGCAAGATAACCAGATTTCAGACAACCTCAATAAATGTGTTGGCCCAGCTGTAAAAATGGAATTGGAAGAGTAACATGCTGAAAATCTGATTTGCAAACATGCACATCTTCACTGACTTTATTGCTTAATTCATGCCATATATGATGCAATAAACAACATGTATGAACGCATGACCTGTAATTTCCTTTTATAGCTTTCTGCTGTGGCCTCTCAGCACAGATTTGTAGATGGATGTTTCATTACGAATGTGACTCTTTGTCTGCCTGTCGATCTCTCCCACTCTTACTCGCACATTTTCGAACGTGCTCTTTCTTTATATTCTCTTGTATTTACAAGAGATTTATTTACACTTGCAATCTTTTCACTCTTTCCTGAAATCAGAGAATCAGAGGTCGAAGGTAAGAAACAGGTAAAGGAAGCAGGGGGAATAAATGTAGAAAGATAAAATTGCCAAGGCAGTATACTATGATAAATATCCAAAAGAGAGCAGACATCCAGAGAAAACCAATTTGATGAGAAGAAATCACTCTTCTGGCTACAATCTTCTAAATTCATCACACCCTCTACTTCTTTGTTTAAGTCTTACAGAGCAGCAATTTCTCTATTTATCATTCTGCCCTTCTCTCCGTCATATATTCTACATACACTCTGATGAACACACTATTTATTATTTCACTGGTTTCGACCCTGATCAAACATTTAATAAATCATCCTATTACACTGTTCTCCCTCAAACTGTTACTTAACCTCTGGCCCATTTGAATGCCTCTGCTTTTGTCAAGACACAATGGCACAAAGACTTATTAATGAACAACCTGCCTTTGTCTCTTTCAGCAGCATTTCACGTTTAAAATAGGAAACACCGATATCTGCAGCAATGGTGACGATGCCAGTTTTGGTGATGCGAGTGCGACGTCTGTGCAATGCCCCCTACCCTGCATTTGTGCAAGCACATATACACGCGCACACAGAGATGTGCGGTGGTTACATAATGATATAGGGACAAGGTTTGGATCGCATCCCCTGTCTGTGACTGGAGGGTATTTGTTAACTCTCTGATGAAAAAAAGACAATTACTCCATTAACAATTTTCCCAATTAGCTAATTGTTAAGTATGTCGATAGATGAGGTGACTTTAATGTATTCTTTAGGTCATTTGGTAGCATGAATTCAATGGTGTTTGTGTGTGTTGTGTGCTACACACCTGTCAGTAGTATGCCGATGCTGGTTGGTGTTTATGTGTGTGTCATCCAATGGCAGAAGTGGAATAGAGCCAAAGGGGCATAGGGCTGACTAATTGATTGCTTTTAATTTAACACAGTGTGCCCTACACACCCATACGTCCATTAACATGTGTTTTTCTGAACAAAAAGATTTTTTTCCTACTTACTTAACGGACATTAATCCAGTTTCATTAGACTTATTCAAATTCTTTGATAACCTTCAAAAAAAAAAAAGAATTATAATTTTTTTGCTGGAGAACAAAATCTCTACCTCCTTGTAAAAAGACAAGCAGAGCATGGTTTTCTTTTTTTCTCAATTCTTCTCAAATCTTACCTTTGTTTTTTGTTTTAGATTTTAAAGGACTAGTGTGTAGGATTATGTGGTATCTAGTGGTCCTCCTCACCTCTCCCTTTCCGAGCACTGTAGGAGAAGCTACAGTGGCCTTCAGGTAACGTAAAAGACGCGAAAGGCCCTCTCTAGAGCCAGTGTTTAGTTTGTCTGTCCTGGTATACCATAGAAACCTGCAGGTGCCACATGGCGGAAAACCCACTTCCTAGAGTTTTTAGATATGAAAGGCTCAGTCTAACCTGATGCAATGATTCTTCGTTTCAGGTGATTACACACTAATGAAAATATGATCATGAATATTATATTCCATTTCTACCAATAGATCCCCCTAAATCCTACACACTGGTCCTTTAATTCATCACACAGAGTATCAAAAGAAGCAGGAGAATTTTATGCCCAAAGACACAGCGTTTGCATTATCACACTGTGGTGAAAATGTCACAATAAGAGCAAAAGGAGACTCAGGGTCATATATGTTCCAAGCAATTCCCTCCAAATGAGAATCTAGACAATTTAAGGAATGAAAAGAAAAGTAGATAGGGTAGATATGTGTGTGTGTGTGTTTGTGTGTGTGTGAGTGTGAGTGTGTTAACGTATTTGTCCATTTACTGGAGACACAGCCACAGATTAGATGGCAATACTGGCATTTGGGCCGGTAAAGAGTCCTGAGTTTGTGTGAGAATGTGTCTCTACAAGAAAGAGAGAGCGAGCGACAGAGAGAGAGAAAGAGTGAGAGAGAGAAAGAGAACTGCTTACATACTCTCATTGTAAGTCACAGTTGGAACTGCATTTGTACACAAGAGCAAAAAGCTTCATTTTTTTCACTGTCAACCCTTTTACAACACTGTGCATGTATGTGTGCTTGACATAGTGTGTGTGTGTGTGTGTGTGTGTGTGTGTGTGTGTGTGTGTGTGTGTGTGTGTGTGTGTGTGTGTGTGTGTGTCTCTGTGTGTCTGTGATGGTGGTCTCAATCTAGTTGCTTCACTTTAAATCGCACACACCTTACAGGGCACACTTACACACACACTTATACACACATATGGATGAGCATAATTGAAGAGAGAGGCGGTTTCCTAGACTTAATGTCTCTCTGCAACATGCACACACAAAAGTAGTGTTCAGTGCATGCCAGATACATGCGTCCACACACACATTTATTCTCTCTATTGATCTCTTTTTCTTCCCACATCTCTCTTCACACACACACACACACACACACACACACACACACACACACACACACACACACACACACACACACACACACACACACACACACACACACACACACACACACACACCTATGGATAAGTGTATGCAGGAACCAGCATTAACTCACACAAAAACACATTCATTCATTCATCCAACCCCTTGACACACGAGACCTCACCACACACACAATTACACCCACACTTCCTCCGAGCTTATCTTACTGCAGTATGGAGCAGCTTTTGAAGGCAGTAGGGAGCCAGTTGTTGACGAGACACTTAATAATTCCCTTGGACAGGCATGAAATTCTTTCCTTTTCTCTCTCTTTCTCTCTTTCTCTCTTTCTGTCTCCTTTGCTCTCACTCTAATATTCCCCTTCCTGCTATGTTTTTATCTGGTTTTTCACTCTCTCCGTTTTTTCATTTATTTCTGGTTTGTCTCACTGTTTCCGCTCTACTCCTTTTTCTGTGTCTCTCGTCCTCTTCTCTTTCAGCTCTCTGTGATCCATCTACGTCTTCACTAGAAAACTCAAGTTATTAACATTTAGATTAATGGCACTAAAGGCACTTGTAATGATATTCTGCTTGTTGCATAAAGCACTAGCCAACAAGGCAGTTTCTTTGAACATGAATTCAACCTGCACTGGACCTAGTCATATGAGATTATTATGAAAGGTTAATCTCACACCGTTAGTGGAGAATCGAGTTCCATACCGTTTACCTATATATTTACCGAATATAGTTACATTTTGTTCTCTCCTGTCTGTGTGCTTCCACTGACACTCTGAAGCCCCCTGCATCACCACAGCCAGCTCTTGTCTGACTCATGGTCAACCCAGGTTGGAGGAAGGGTTACGGATCTGCGTCAGCTGATGTGCGTTGACCCATGCGAATAGACTCCCCATGTCGTTTTAACCTGTGTCACAGTATCCCTCTGAATGGGGTATTGAGGTCCAGTCACGCCAAAGTGGCACTGAGATAATTCATCTGCACTCATTTGAAATATGTGGTTATAGAAGCTTGGTGATGTCTGGACTACTCACGGGGCTAGTTGGTAAGCTACTCTAGCTGGTGAGCCAACTGAGAACACGCTAGCCACCTGGGAACATGCTAGTGCTAGTCAGTCACAATTGCTCTCTGAGGCTCTCTCTATTTTTCCTGCACTGTGGAATTTCATTTCATTCAATAAAGAGTTATGGGGGGGGTGGCTGACTGAGCTAATGTACTGACAATCAAGTAAGAAAGCTCGTTATCTCCGTTGCTAATAGGGTAATAAGCTCATACATTTTATTTAAAAGACTTACTGGTACCATCAACTCCCATCTCATAACTATCTTAAAAAACACAATTTTTTGTTGAACAGTTTGAACTTTATATATAGGGTTAAATAACGGGCTCTACAGCTGTATTTTGCAACACAGCTCATAAAGTACAATAGCTTCCTCCATTTTGGACTCCCCATCTCCCAGCACTGTCAAGACAGCTTGCATGGCAAAGTTCACTGAAGTTGGACTCCAACACAAAAAATGTCAAGCTGATTTATCCTGTGAAGGAATCCCCATATTTCGGCAACTCCGTGGAAAAAAACTAATTTTGATACGAAATCTTGCCATTTTAAATGCTGGTGTAAACAGGCCTTAAATAAACCATCTTGTATCTTCCTACCGACTTGGTCTCACCGAATGATCCATCTAATTTTGACAAACTGCCGCCAGAACTTAAACATACATAGGATATAGAAATGCACTGCAAAGACAGAAGACACAAATAGAGACACAACTTAATCATGATACAACAGAAGCTGCAGGGGTACACAGGAAACTAATGAACATGGATGGATGTGCAATGTGCTAAATTGTGTTAATGTCAATGGATATACTATAAAATGAGCTAACAAGTTTGTTTTTTTTAATGGGGGACGTCTGTTGTGTTGTAACTCAATCGCATTGTGGTGGTGAGGAAGTTTTCTCATTTTGGTTTGCTTTTTTCTAACCTGTGATAAAGATAGCAGAGATGTAAACATGATGTTATCTGTGGAACTTCTATGGCTTCCAAGAGATCACTGCCCCAGGATCCACACACATATGATTTAACATATACATAGGCTAACACGTACACACAGAACACATGGAATAATACATCTTTTGTCCTTATCTCTTGTCATCTTTCTCTTCTCTTCTTCCTCTTTGATTTTTTATCCCTCCATCTGCTCTCCTACGCTCAAGGCAGAAGGAGAATCTTCTCGTTAATTTGTTATTTTTTTTCTCTGCACATCTGCTTTCTTTGTGCCCTTCAACTTCCTCTCCTGCACTCCCTCTTTCATCTTTTCCATGCTTTTAATCCTGTTTATCCCCACTTCTCCTCCTCCTCCTCCTTTCCTGTTTCTCACCTTCAACCTGCATAACTGTCTTCTGTCATGTTATATATCTATAGTATCAATTTCTGAATTCAGGCAAGGCCGAGCAGACTATAAGATGGAAAAGGAAAACAGAGAATTACAGAGTAAGAAAGTGTCTGTGCATGTACGTGTGTGTGTGTGTGTGTGTGTGTGTGTGTGTGTGTGTGTGTGTGTGTGTGTGTGTGTGTGTGTGTGTGTGTGTGTGTGTGTGTGTGTTTGTAAGAAAGAGAGAGACAGAGAAAAGGAGAGAGAAATAGAGATCTCATTAAGTAAAGGTCACATAGCTGTGTTCGGTAGAGAAGGATAGGGCATTAGGCAACTTGTCACTGGTCACATGCGCTAAAATTCTTGAGTGTATGTTGAGTGTGTCTGCACCAGAGGTCCTATCTTGTTAGGTGTAGAGTATTTGTGCTATTTTTGGGTGTCTACATGTCTGCACCCTAATGTGCTTGTATTCTTGTGTCTGTGTATCTGTGTGTTTTGTCTTTGTCTTCTCCTGTTTATGCATCTTTATGTAGGTTTTTACATACAGTACATACAGTGCATCTGTGAATGAAAGAGAAAAGGTTATAAAAAAGTGCAAAGATGAATGCAAACTTGTGTAGAAGAAGCACTAGTGTACATACTGTAGATAAAGCATTTAAAACCAGCGCCTCCTCAGCCAGCAACAACAGTAAAATCCTACATAAACACTGATGAATCAGCATCAACAGTCTAAGAAGGTTATATATAGTGACATATGACTCACAGGGACTATTTTTCTGCAGAACAAGTACTTTTACTTTTGATACTTTAGTTAAATTTTGCTGATGATTCTTCTGTGCTTTACTCAAGTAGAGCGAGAATGTATAATCTATACTTTTAATGGAGTATTTTTACATTGATGTACTGTTATTTTTACTTCAGTAAAGGATCTGAATACCCCCGGTCGAAAAGTGCAACAAAAGTGCAGCCTATTTGCATAGACCTTGACTGACGTGATGCAATCGCTAGCCCCAAACCTAACCCTACATGCTTAAACCCAACTATTACCAGAAGACTCACCTAAACCTAATTCTAAACTTAACCTTCAAACACGTCTGATCTGTTTAAACAGAAGAGGACTAAAGAAATGAGGATTAGGCAAATTAGGATTATACCTTTCCAAAAACATCCTCATTCTGAAGATGTAAAATTTGTCCTCACTTTGACCAGAGGGACAACAACCCACATACACACACTCATTCTTTTACACCCAACGTGTACAGCATTTTCAATACAAACTGGCTGGATACACACAGTGAAATACATACTATATATGTACTATATATAATCTACTTCCAGCACTGGACGAGCGGCAGCCTGTTATTGCAGCTCTGGCCTCCTTTCTGTATTTTTTGTGTTCTTTTCTACACTAATCTCCTTCGTCCGGGTGCAACTATGGATGTGCAATTGGTGAGATTAGCAGTTTACATATTGCTTATTTTTGGACTACTTACAACTGCATCAGGAGACCCATTCAACCACAGCTCAATTGTCCACACCCGGGAAAAACTGTTAGCGCTGTGCCACACAACGATACTCTCCACGGAGAGGCTACAGATCCCCGTGGAAATAAGGAGAAGGAAGAGAGGATGCAAAGCTGGAACAAAGTGCAGAGAGAGGAAAAGATGGTATAAAACTATGCCTACCAACTGTTATTATGGGGAACATGAGATCTCTTCCACATAAGATGTAAGAGCTAATGGCGCCGACCAGGCTACAGAGGGAGTATTGGGAGTGTAGCATCATGCGCTTCACACAGACTTGGCCGAATCAACACAATTTGGACTCAAAGACTGTGCACCCCAGGGAGCCCAAACACTTCATAGCAGTGGCCTTAACTGATGAAGACCATGGAAAGAATTGTACTCAACCACCTCCGACCCCTGGTGAGCTCAAAGCTGGACCCCCTGCAATTCGGCTATTAACCAGGCACTGGGCTGGATGATGCAGACATCTACCTGCTGCACAGATCCCTCTTGCACCTTGAGAACCCTGGGAGCACTGTGAGGGTCATGTTTTTTTACTTTTCCACTGCCTTCAACACATTACAGCCATCACTGTTCAGGAGGAAACTAGAGGGAGCAGGAGTAGATTGCCACCTGGGTGTGCGGACCATTGACTACCTCACCAACAGGCCACAGTATGTAAGGCTTCATGACTGTGTGTCTGATGTGGTGGTTTGCAGCACAGGGTCCCTACAATGGCTATACAGCGTGCGGTGCTCTCTCCTTTTCTGTTCACCCTGCATACATCTGGCTTCAGAGATATAATGGGTAACTGTAACCTCCAGAAGTTCTGCGATGATAAAGCCTTCATTGGATCCATATCAGAAGGGAATTAACAGGAATACAGGGACGTAATCAAGGACTTTGTCGACTGGTGTGAGCTCAGTCACCTTTACGTAAATGCCAGCAAAACAAAGGAGATGGCGTTAGACTTCCACAGTCAGATGCCCCAGACTAAACCAGTGAATATGCAGGGACTGGATATTGAGATGGTGTTCAAGCAATAAACTGGACTGGTCGGACGCCACGGATGTCCTGTACAAAATGGGCCAAAGTCATCTCCATACGCTACGAGGACTGAGGTCCTGTGGAGTGTGCAGGACACTGTTTAGAGTTTTAGGACTCTGTGGTGACATCAGCATTGTTCTACTCAGTGGTCTGCTTGGGAGGTGGATGCACGAAGAGGGACAGAAAAAGACTCAATAAACTAAATAAATTTAGAAGACTAGCCCTGTCCTGGACTGTCCTCTAGATTCCAGCGAAGAGGTGGAAGAGAGGATGATATTACCCAAGCTGTCATCCATCATAGACAACACCTCTCATCCCCTGCATGAAATTCTGGGGGCCTGAAGTAGCTCCTTGAGCAACAAACTGCTATACCCACAGTGTGAAAAAGAACACTACTGCAGGTTGTTTGTCAGGACAGCAGTCAGACTTTTTAACAGTAGCTGGAACACTGTTGTTGTCTCCGTCACCATCACCCACCACTTATAACATCACAACTGCTTAGTACAATATATCTCAGGCAATGTATCTTATTTATTCATCATTCATTCATCAAATTTATGTTATGTTTCATCCTCGTGCATAAGACTTACCGTTATTTCTTTGTAAAATTATCCTATTTCCAGAGCAATATTTTAGTACAAAGTGTGCAGTACCACTGCAGGTCAAATATGTATACTGTATGTGATAGGTGAATATAGTTTTTATTTATCACTCACTCACTCACTCACTCTTTTTCTTCTACTTTTGAGCTGCTGTAACAAGTGAATTTCCCCTGTGGGGATCAAATAAAGTTTCATCTTATCATCTTATCTCGTATCATCTTAATGCAGTACATTTCTTCTTTATATCCTCTTCATCTTCTCTGTTGGCACTCTGTATGCTCAGCTGAATTCCACTGTAGAGTCACACACACACACACACACACACTTTTTCCATCCAGAAACAGTGGGCCCAGCAAAATACCCTGTAATCAGGCTTGTGTGTGTGTATTGGTGGTGATAAATGCCCCCTTGGAAACTCAATGCCAAATAATCAAGATTGACGTTGGCATGCAGCACTCTGAGATGTGTCTGTGTGTGTGTGTGTGTGTGTGAGTGTGCGTGTGTGTGTGCGTGTGTGTGTGTGTGTGTGTGTGTGTGTGTGTGTGTGTGTGTGTGTGTGTGTGTGTGTGTGTGTGTGTGTGTGTGTTTGTGTGTGTGTACTGGTTTGTTTGTGCTATTTTTGTTGGAGGGATCTAATCAAATGTAATCATGCTGATTACAATAATCGTGAGGTTTATAATCACCTATTTTTTCCCCTCTCTCCTCCTTTAATAGTCACCCGTGGTCTCTGTTGCATGTTTATTCCTGTCTCTCCCTCGGCATCTTTCACCAACATCGGTCATGTCTTCCTTGTCATGAACTTTGGATAGAGACAGGCTATAGCTCACACAACAGCACATGGGCTAAAAGTCATGTTTATGACATCTTACTTGCATGTTATCTCAATAGAAACAACAAAAAGTGTTCTGTGGCTAGAATATTAAGTGTAGATAAGAAAGCGAATGCTAGAAATAGAATGAGGAATCACATTTTGAAATCAAACTTGTTAAAACAAAATAGTGATAAAGTGCCACATAATATGACAATCGCTTATTGGTAACATTATATCTAAATAGCTTTTGCTTGTTGTATTCTTTCATAAAGCAACCACCAGCTGCTACTAGCTTTAAAATTTTTTAAAAGGGCTGTCGATGCCCAAGCATAGTAAAATGTCTTGGTTTAATATAGTGCCAACAAGAAGAGACTGAGGGTTCAAAAATTCTCAAAATTTCTTTTTAATTCTCTCCTTAGGACACGGAAGTGGTGAACACAGCCATTCTTACAGGTCGGCGTATTGCCGTGCCCATTAAACTAGTTACCGTGGAAACCGACGGGCAGGTGAGGGAGGTGGACGACTCGGTCACCTGCAGCTCAACAGACGTGGACGTGGTCAAGGTACGTGTTAAAAGTACACACAGAGCGATACATACAAAAGTTTAGTAGCTACATTACATTGTTCAGTTTGAGATGATTTTTATTGCTCCGTATTGCTGACTGCAGTGCATTTTGGGGGAAAAACAGTAAAGTTGTAAACTAGTTGGTATTATGCTTTGTGACTGAACATGTGCCAAAGTAGAAAATGGGCTCAGGCAATTCACAAAATGTCTTAAGTCATGGCCTGCCAGGTTTGTGAAATATGGATTAAGAAATAATTTCTCAAGAGCTTGAGAAATGGAGACAACATTTAAAGAAAAGGGAGGAAGTCACAATAACATAAGGAGGTAAACTGGGGGTATTTTACACAGCAAGAAATCCATCTTGGAACGTCATTGTAATTTAAAATCTCAGAAGATTTGTGTTGTTCTCTAATTCACTTTGTGCTACAGAGCATAATAAGACACTTATCACAGTGGGCAGGTTTTTTTAATCTCGCATTCTGTTTCGCTGAATGTCATATGAAAATGAATCAGAATTGCTGATATGTGGGGAAATTTGCACTTATTTGGCCATAAAAAAGCAACATCTATTGTTTGCGGTTAGTAACATTTGTTTAACTGTCTTAGGAAAGTAAAGCAGACTCAATAAAATGCATGAAAGCAAGCTCACCGAAAAGTTAAACAGATGTGGCCGTTAGAAGAAGTCAATCGTTTATTGTGTGATTATTGATCTACGGCCACATCTAAGCCCCATTTTCAAGATGACTCCAAAGGTTACCTTTAAGTACCTCTACAGCTCTCTGAAAGTGGCATGTACTGTATATGTTCAGTCCTTCATGTCAGGAACACTCATAGTCAAACCGGGACTATCCGTGCCTGATCTGCTGGATAATTTTATTAAATTTTGTCCAATTCACAAACAGGCTGTTGCAAAATAATCACATAAACTTCTTTTCTCTTGTGTATATCAAACTAGTCGGTTATGGCATCTTCAGTTTATTTGGAGACCACAACATCCTAGGGAAATACTGGAACGCAAAGTTTACTGAGTTCCATTTAAAGTAAAGTAAAGTAAAACTTTTCTTTACCACAAAGTGGTATAATTATCTTAAATGAAACCAAGGTTAAAACCCCAATTTCTAAATTTGTATGCATGACGCCAGTATCTCGGCTTGTCTTTCACTGTAATCCTTCTTTACTTTTACACTTAAAACCCTCCACAGGAAGGTCAGAGGTCAGGGTCAGCTAGAGTAAGTGCCATGTAACTGGCAGGGATCCAGTGTCTCTCTAAAGGACTCCTAAGCAGGAAGGGTGGTCACTGACATTTGGGTTTGAACCTAGCGGAAGGACAGGCTCTGCCACATAAAATAGCAACAGAACTACTGTACTAATTAATTAAGCAGAAATACCTTCAAAAACTACATTTACAGAAACAAGCCGATGCCAGGGACTGAAGATTGATTCTTGTTGTTCTGCGTTCCCGATGCCCTCAGGCTTTAAAATGAAACGCACCCTTGCTGTGACAATTTCAATATGAAGCCAATTTCCTGGTACAAGCCAACAGGAGTGGTGCTGTTTAAGTACGATCAATAACGACACAGAGAAAATTGAAGTAACTAATTCAGATAAATGTAATGTTGGTGTGTGTGTGTGTGTGTGTGTGTGTGTGTGTGTGTGTGTGTGTGTGTGCGTGTGTGTGTGTGTGTGTGTGTGCGTGTGTGTGTGTGTGTGTGTGTGTGTGTGTGTGTCTTCATGTATGGAAAGGAAAGGAAAGTGAATGAAATGGCGTAGGAAAGGGTTCCTTGCTTGTGTGCATGCATTTGTTTTTTTGTTTTTGTGTGTGTGTGTTCGTCCCTATACATTTTGCAAAGTGTTCAACTCATGCGTCTTTGCCTCAGTTCTCACCACCTTGATCACATCCCTGTCTTTGCATCGATTTTGTCTGCAGTCCCTCCGCCTCTAAAATCCACTTCATGTTCAGTCAGAATGCACCTTAAGGAACAGATGTAATCAGTGGCTGAAATTATACTAGTCCTTCTTTTCTTCCACTCTAGGTTAGGGAATTCAGGTGCAGAGGTAGCACAAGACATTACAGGAATTCAGGCAACTGCTGTCCTACAGGCTGGATGCTTTTTATCATTCAAACTTTAACCCAGGGTTTTAGGTTGAAGAAAAATCCCCTGAATTAGAAAACAAATCTATTTACACAGTCTATCACTGACATATACGCTGTAAAATTTGAATAAAGCAAGGCAATAAGCCTTTCTCAATAAGAAAAAATGTGCTTTAAACAGCAGCATCCATTAAATGAAAACAGATTTCCTTGCCAGAAAGTGTCAGATGTGGAAAGCACAATCAACCAAATTAGATAAATTTTAGGACAGCACATTGTTACTATGACAGGCTTTGGTATAACACAGCACAGAGGAGACTCTATAAACTCACGGCTGTGTGTGGATAAGCTGTTTAGCAACATTAAGCCCTCCTTTGTGCTGAACGTGTGGCAAAGAGAGTGCATATGTGACGGCTGAGTGTTAGCAAACTGTTGTGGTTTGCTGACATCCGATCTGACATGTATTCCCTCTCTCGCATCTCCCTGCTCACACACACACACACAGCTTTAGCACAGACAGCTGTTTGACAATATGGCACCCATGGGGTACAACTCCAGGTAGCTGTAGCTGTCAGTGAGTCACTATGACAGCTCAAAAGGACCATCGAGAGAGCCCACGCATCACACACAGAGGACTATCATGCCCTGAGCGGTAGCTCTAAAGCTGCACTTCCTCGCAGGCGCCATACAAAATGTGTCTCTTTTTGCCTCCTTTGACCTAAACTACTACAGGTCCCTAACTCATAGCCCAAAAAAATGTCCATTTAGATGTGCAGTGCATGATTAAAAGCATATTCAGGGCTAAAAGTGGAGTTAATGCCTCACTTCAATTATTTACATCATTGCGGTGAATACAACTTTGTCATGCGATCGTTTTCTGACTGTACAATCTGAGTAAGACTGTTCACGTGCAGTGAATCTGGCACACTACATTTTGACCAACAAGTACTCCATAACAAACGAAGATATATGGTGTTTGTCCTTGCCCTCTAGAAAGACATAGAAGCACTTTCTGATATGATGCCCTTTATCGGCAGGCTTCTGTCTGTTTTCAGTATTAGTAAGCCGCGCAACACAGTTGATTAAAAAGCGCTTTGCAGCACAGAGAAACACAGAGCGGAGGAAAAGAGGCGTGAGAAAAACTGAAAATAAAATAAAGTAAACTATAAAAATAAAATGGTCACACAAACACCAACAATTCCTCCATCTTAAACAATAAAATACATTGTTTGTCCATGCCCTCTAGAACGACACCTGAAAACATTTTCTGATCTGACGTTCCCATCAGCAGGACGATATCATTTGACTGTGCTATACCAGAATAATTACAAATCACTGTTGAAAAAAATAAATCTGTTTCATGATATGAAAATGCTTTGGTTAAGGTCTGGTTTAGGCACAACAGCGACTTGCAGAAGTTTTTTGGGGTAACATCATGGTTTGGGCTCAAATAAGTTCTTTTGTCAGTACGTAGATTTGGGTCTGGCTGACCATCCACCCCAACCTCCTCCCTTCATGGACTCTGTGGCTCTAAAATAACATCCCATGACTTCCGCCTTTGCTCCCATTAAATTAACTACAGCCACTAGAGGGCTTTGTCACTTGAGCATACACTGTAGTTTTAGGGCACTTGTTGAAATGAGTGATGATTTTGTTCTTCTTTAAGGACAGTCTCATTTTGGAAGCTGAAGACAGGATACACAACTTATGCTTTAAATCTAAGGAAAATGAAGGCTGTCTTTCTCAGTTAGATCTGGTAAAACTGTGAATATAAAACATCCTCGTCAAGCATTTATGATGTACTCAATCTTGAACTGCACCTATTGAACCTGGCAGCCCCTGAAATGCAACGGTGCATTTGTCTTTCAAGTCATGTCTAAACAGAGTAGCCTAATACTTTGGGTGTGACCACACCAAGAATTCATAAGATATTCACTTCTGTAGTAACTTTTACACTCCCTTCATGGGTTCCTGGCCCCTGCAAAAATGAAAAGAAATAAGCCAGCAGAGAAAACTAATGAATGAAGCAAAGAACGACTGCAATTACCTTCACAATTGTTTTAACTGTCACATTCCACTTTCTTACAGCAAGTTGGTTGAGCAACTGCTCCACTTTGGCTTCATTCTTAAACTCGTAAGAATGAAAGATAAACCTGTGAGGGGAAAAAATTTTCTCTTTTTTATCTATTGCAAGTTACAAGCGATAGTCCGAGGAAGCCTTGTACAAATAGTGTGAGGAAGATTAGAATTGTCATTATTATTAATAATAATAATATGAACTATTCTCATGGTGAATAAATGTTTACGGGGGAGTTGCAGAACACCTTTCCCTGTCCCGCTAATCAAAGTACGGATGAAGATGACTGGCTGAACCTGTCACTGGCTGCAGTCTACTGCTGTAGATTTCACTGATGCCGTTCTTGATGATCAGTTTAGCCTATTTATCCTTGACAACAACATGAGCAGCAGCGATGTACTACATAGATAATAACCTCTCTCCTCTTCTTCAGCCCTCCCTGCCTAACGTCTCGTTATCTGTCAGTGTAAACTATCTTGTTAAGTTCCCGTGAGATGCTGTCAGTTGTGATGTGTGCATGTGCTGCTATTGTTGACACAGCAGTATGTGTAGGTCAGAAGTGCCAGAGCCAGTAGGGGACAGATAGGGGACAAGCACATACATACACACAAATTAGTACCATTATCCTGACCTCACGCAAACCTTTCTCTGACAAAGCAAGGAGGTGAGTGGAGGAAAGATGGGATGAGGAAAAGATGACGGACGGATCAATGAGGAGAGAAGAGGAGTGGAGAGGAAATAAAATGAGAGAACTGGCGTGTAGGGGACGTAAAAAGGACACAGGAATTTAGATGAGCAAAGTAGAGGATAACAGAGGAGGAAATGGAAGTAAAAGGAAGGTGTAAAAAAGACAGGAGAGGAAAATGAAAGACATAAATGGAAAGAGATTTTGAGAGGAGGAGTGCTGATGACTTAAGAAAGCAAACAAACTTGTCACGAGACGATATCCCACTGGCTTAATGTTGCAATCCCGAAGATTTCGGTCCTGCTTGATTACCACCAGTGATCCACCAGTCTTGTCTAATAGACGCATTTTTGATGAATGGTAAGTGCTAAGCTCACCGACAAACACACCGCATTTCCTGTGACTACTTCATAGTAAAATTCAACTCCCGTTTCGCCAGTTAGATGCTTTTAATGTGAAGCTGCAGCAGTAGGGAGTGTTCTGTTTGCATCAGCAGTAAATTAATATGGCATGTTTTCCGGGAGTGTCGCCACAGACACCCAGTTCTTAATACTGCAAATTTATAAATATTCCATAGTTTCATCAGTGGGCCATAGGCGCAATAACCATTGTGTTACCTCATTCGGCAATAGATAGTGACTTAAGAGACATTATTTTGATGAAAATCTTCGGGATTACCTTAATAGCTAGATTCCTGAATAGGAACAACTGACTGTCCGCCAAGCCAGGTTTAGCCATCAAGTGCTGAGACCCCTTTTGCAAGATTTTTGTTTTAAAACTAGCCAACTGGAAACATTGACAAGTCGGCCAGAGACCGAGTTTTCAACCGCAACCTCATGTGACTCGCATTGGCTTAATTAACTAGCTAGCAACAGCTGAAATCTGCCAGGGACAGTTGTCATATCAGCAGGAATTTGAAGGCTACTTTTGTCTTTCTGATATCAAGGACCCCTTGTTTTAAAACCTTCAAAAAAAAAAAAAAAAAAATATATATATATATATATAGTGGATAAATTGCCACTGTTATCACTGTAAACTCCATTTGTGCCATAAGAGAAAGGAAAGCTTGACAGGCATAGCTAAGACACATTGCTTACTGAATGGTCAGTTCACACATACTTGAACACGCAACATGGAACATACAAAAAAAAAAAAAAACAGTGCACGCTGTTGTCGTGTTTCTCCTCTATACTGGACATACACACACTTGCTGTCGTACTTGTTTTACACTACTGTTCACACACAGACACACACAAAGCTCATCTTACAGACACACCCAGGAGGTTTGAACGGTAATTGGTTCATGTAGAGATTCCTTTAGTGATGCCGTCAGTAATTGAATTTGACGGGTCTATATGTGCGCGTGTCTGTGTGTGTACTTGAATGCATGTTTGAGGGCGCTTGAAGGTGTGTGCGTGCGTTTCCGCATGTGTTAGGACAGATAGAGCGCAGATTAAGATTTGATCTGTGCGCCATTTAATGAACCAGTCGCAGAGTTTGACACGCGCCTATGTCATTCCACATGGATGCACACATGCACACACACACACACACACACACACACACATGTCCTTGGAAAGACACCGTGTGTTTATACTTACAGTATATCTTTGTCAGGACATTAAAGGATATTTGATGAGAAATTCAAAAAAGTATCCTTCACATTTGAAACAGATGGTGAGAATTTCACATTCACATTTATATTCTCTCTCTTCATTTAACTCTCCTATTTAAATCCAATTGCAGTGTAATTAGCAGGTTGTCCTCAGCCTTATCTGTGGCTTCAGCCGGGTTAAACTTTGTACCTGAATGACGTCTTACAGTTTTCGTGCATAGGTGGGACCCTGGTTAAAGAAAGTGCTTCATCATAGTTTGAGGTAAGAAGACATCAATCAACCGGATGCTGGTTTCTGAAGGTCATAAAGCTATTTTTGTCGATGGAGGTGGTAGAGCACATCGCATTTAAAACAAAAAGGACAATTTTTTTTTAAGGAGGTGAGCTTACATGCTATCACTGCACTTGAATATAAAACAGGGGGAAAGTATGAGGTGTGGAGTATGTTAGGGAGGGAGACGGGTGAGAGGAGAGAGAGGAGCGACCAGGGGGCAGAATGGCTGAGTCAATCCATTGATCAATGAGTTTGTGACTGCATATTTTCGGAATCTTTTTTTTTTTTCCTTTCATTTGTGTTTCTACTTGCATTTATTACACTTTGGTGACACATGTCTGTTCACACATTGTGTGGATACCCCGCCTTCTGCCCTGACAATGCACGTAGGTGCACAGCTCTGCAGTCAGCTGCGCACACCCGGGATATGTTGAAGATAGGAGCTGACTTTAAGGGTCTACAGAAAGCAATCATGAAACTGTGAAAACAATATTGAATAAAACACAAAAAACCTCCTGATATTGATGACAAATCAGAAAAAGAGTTACAAAAAACCAAAGTTACAAAAAAATAAATAAGAAGACTAGACTTACTGTCAGATTAGTTCAATTCTTTTTCTCATGCCAGATTGAAACAAGAATCACCACTGAGTTGCCATAGTAAGTAAATGATAAAACATAGCAATACATACTGCACACCACAATCGTAAAGGTGAAATGATATCACATAAAATCAACAGAGATGGCAGAATAGAGTTGCAAGGCAGGAGGAGTTTTTTTCTACTCTGAATTCACATTACAAATTTTTTTTCATAATGATATTCTCAATATGTTTACATACAACATACAACATACATACAACAGTGTACCGTTTAGCTTCCACTAACAGAATTTTAAACCCTATGATAGTATGTTTCTTACCAAAATGCACCTTGAGAGTTGTATTTTATACACGCAAGCTGTAGAAGTGCTCCAACTGTGAGTCAACCGACACTGTCTGTGAGAAAAATGAATGGAACTTTTAATCCCAGAGCCCATAGTTCCTCCCACTACACAATTCTCTATCACACCTGAGGACAAAAAAGCTAGACCCCACAAGAGATTTTTTTTAAGGTCTTTTTGGTTAAGATTAGTATCATGCTCATGTAAAGGCAGGTAATGCTACAATTATGGGTAAGGTTAGGGCAAGCCTCCCGGGAATTAATGTGACTCAGTACACTGCCCTCACAAGTGACAAAAAATGTGTGTGTTGGTATTTGTGAGTGTACAATAGAAAGGGCTGCTAGTAAGGCCAAACTGTGTGGTGACATTAGGAATAAAAAAAAGATTTGTACGAGCTGACATAGTAAGTTAATGTTGCCTTAATATAACGTGCTGCACAAAACATAGAGTTAAGCAAAAGAAAACCATTTAAGAAAAAATATCAGGCCATCATCAGTGCTGATAAGGCACCTTTTTTTCCCCGCTTTTGCTGGCTTTTTTGAACTATAAACATTCAAAGTAATCAATAGTTTCTTAGTCAGCACAGGTGCCATATCCAATTTAGTTGGATTAAAAAAAAACTGAGAAGCCGGTTTTTGTGACTCCAAATCCCTCATCTCCCTCTGGGTTTAACAATAATACTATGACTGTCATTTCTTTTGACTTAATTTCCAATTGAAGCCAAGTGTTTACACTCTGACACACTGTTCATACCACCAAGATGAGTCTTAAAACCATTTAAAGCCTTAGGAGCTAAATGCAACTAATCAAAACGGATATAATCTTATAATGCCTGTGGTTCCAATGTATTGCTAGTTTTTTCGCTATTCCTCTCTATAGTCGCAGCCTTTTGGTCCCAGGATTGGCTATAAAATTGAATATAGTGCAAAATACATGTTACATACATTAACCAGTAACATTAAAACCAGTAACAGGTTTTAATGTTACTGGTTACCAGTTACTGGATTTAATGTTGTGGCTGAATGGTGTATATAAGGTTCTGTCCTTTTGCACAGAATCTGAAGACAATCTATTATGAGTCCCATTCTGTACTTCACTGTAGGTCGCTATGGGAGTCTGTGCACATACATCAAAGTAATAAGGACAATTTCCTGTACATTTATTGCTCTTGGCAAATAAAATTGTTTCTTAATGCTTCACCACAGCATTTAAGGTTTGGAGCGGCTGCCCAGCTGCTGATTAAAACAGATAAAACAAATTCAAAAATTAATCATATCTTGAATGTTTAAACTCCTTGCCAGGTGTATATACAGTACATTTTGTTTTGAAGTACATACTCAGCCAAGTAAGCATTCTCTACTGGCAACAGCAAAAATGATATATTTATTTCTTAAGAAGGCCATCTATTCACAGTCTTTTAATCTTATGAATGTATATGAATAAATGATGATTACAGTCACCTGGGGTTATTTTTAATTTTAATTTTCAAGATGGAACTCAGTAGTCCTTTTTAATTGTGTAAGTACTGTAAAGCATCAGCGCTGGGGCCACCAAACTAAATGCAATCATAGCATTGTGAGTTATGTTTCAACTAAGTGGTGCATTTAATTGCTTTTTTTACAAATCAACTTATCAGGTAAAAAAACACTGATTACTTAAGGACACACTTAAAGCATAATTGTGGAATTCAAACAATACAATTTAAATAACAATAGATATCAAAATGTTGTATTAATTGAAAGTAGTCACACTGGTCTCCACGGTGGTCTACAAAAAGACACTGAATCACTACCAGCTCCGTGGGTGCTGCTCTTCATCTGAACCTGGTCTCTGACCTCCCTCCGGACGGAGAACATATAACAGAATTTCCTTTCAAGTGTGACTATATTTTCACATTGACATGAGAACATACTGTACTATTGTGCGAAGAGGTGCATTCCTGAATGCTACCTCCGTTTTCTCAGAAGGGGGAGAAAATATTTGGTGGAGACGAGATTGGCTACAGTATGCCATCAATTTAAGCAAACGTTTTGGTTAAAAGTAACATAACGCAAACTAAAAATAAAGTTGAAGGTCGGAGGCTCACTTGAATTATTATAATGATGAGGAGAAAATGAGGAATTTGTGATTAAAAAGGAAAAGAAGTGAAAAAAGAGGATGGGTTAGAGGAAGAGAGTAACAGGAATGTGCCAGGTGCCCTGGGTCATTTGAGAGCCTAGAAAGGAAATGAAGGGTAAAGTGGATTAAAGGCAGAGGTCACACACACACAAACTCACTCACACACACAGACACACACTTTAACTCGCACATTTTCCATTTTGCAGTAACAGGCTTAGGAAATAGCCAGTGATTTGAAGTGCACAACATCAGACGAGACCATTAGCAGCACCCAAAGACATTTATCTATGGGAGCTGTGACCTTGAGGGGGTCTAAAACTATTTTTTAGACCTCCAGTGACTTAGTTCTTACAGCGCAGCAAGAGATTTTGTTGTTAAATCGGCAAAGACCTGAATGTTTCCCCATTGCTACCCCATAAAATTTTCAACAGATGCTTAGTGACAAAAACTTCCAGGAAGTAAAAAACTGCTTCACTCAAAGCTTTATAAAAAGTGAAATGCTTCAGGGTTAATACAGTAAGAGTCAAGAGATATACCTTCATACATTTCTCTTGCCTCCATCTTATATCAGAACTGATTTTATAGTACAATTTCACCAAATTACAAAATTTAGAGCTTAGTGTTATATCTACAGATGTCGTTACATTAGATACTTTACATTTTCTGCATATTACTACCAATTTTGAGTTAACGTGTGAGGAATTTCATTACGCAAATGTTACAGATTCCCAACATTGTCTGTACTGTTAACTCTGTAACCTTGAATAGGCCACTACATCTGTGCAAGTGCTTTTACCTATGTTTTTTTCATTCTCGATTCCTTTCCAGTGTGATTAAATGTTATATATATATATATATAACATTTATATGTTATATTAAATGTTATATATATATATATATAACATTTATATATAACATTTATATATATGCCCAAAACAAAGGGTATCATCCAATTAGCTACATGCTTTTGTGCAATATAGTAAATTAGATGCCAGAAAAGGGATCTTTTTTTGTAATCTCTACAATCATTCTTATGTAAAATGATAGAAACAAAAAATAAAAGCAGCTTTTCCCTTAAAATGGTGATATTCATTACGTCAATTTCTTTCCAAAATCATTCCCAAGAGGAACCTGACATGTTTTGCCTATTCCCTAAGCAGCGTTGTGTCCCCAGTTTTATCAACTTTATATACAGTACTAACAACCCTGTCATTCAGCACTCAAACAGATATTTGATCAGGTTTGCTGATGACAGCTTTGGTTGGAAGAAAGGGAGCACTGTCCTGTTCTGGAAGAGTTTGCAGTGGAGTAACAACTATCATCTGACTAACGGCAACAACACAAGAGATGGATTTTCACAAGGTATAATCATGAATGGTGGGATGCTTGCTGAACCACACCCACACTATTCCATGCATCGAAGGCAGAGGTCAAAAGAGACTGTGTTTTTCACTTTTTGCGCTTGCTCAAAACTAGAGGGAATGGCCTACTATCTAGTGGGACAAAAGATTGGTTTGACCATTAACTAATAATGTCTAAACGGATAACATTCAAAAACAAAAAAAAATGAAATTGTCACCACCATAACCAGGGCTTCAAAAGTGAGGAGAGTTTAAAAAGTTATTCCATGTGCGGTAACTAGTGTAGAGAGAAAAAAAAGTGAGTGTGAGACATGAGTGAAAGAGAGAGAGGGGAAAGAGAGTGAAATATTAAGAGGGAGGAGGAGAAACAAGGGGCTGTGTAAATGCTTTATGTGTGTGTGTGTGTGTGTGTGTGTGTGTGTGTGTGTGTGTGTGTGTGTGTGTGTGAGACTGTGGGCGCAGCAGAGGGTGAATTATGGCTGAGGTGTTATACTATGCCCCATGTCACACTCGTCCTCTCACCTCCATAAAATATACTGGCCTCAATCAATAACTAATTAGCTGCTAATTACCATGCTAAAATACACAGCAGCAAGCACATAAACACACAAAAATCCACATATTGATAACTTAAGTAGGGTGGCGTCATGTGTTACACCTCCAAAAGATGTTTCTCAACACAAACACGCACACTGGTCATGAGTCAGAGCCACCACTTGATGAAGGTCAAAAGGTCAAGAAGACAGTTTCACTACCACTAAACAAACAAACAAACAAACAATAAAAACACTTAAGAAAGTAACTGAACTAAAACTCTGTATTGATCTACAGCTGTCCCCCTACCTTTAGCCCTATATCACTCAACCCTCTCCCCTCTTTTGTCTCACCCTCTCAGTCCTCAATCCTCCCTGCTCATCGGCCTCCGCCTCCACTCTTTCTCTCTCTCATCCTGACATTTGACAGCTGTTGCCGTGCCTCCATTTTGCGTTCCCTCAGGGAGCCATGTTGTTCGGTGCATTAGCGCTTCATCACTTGCACACACGGACAGTTCAGACACCACAGACCGGACTGCTGGTAGCGGTCCTTCAGATGTGTGTGTGTGTGTGTGTGTGTGTGTGTGTGTGTGTGTGTGTGTGTGTGTGTGTGTGTGTGTGTGTGTCAGTCTGTCCTACTCTGTGCATGACCTGTCTTTGTAATGATGGAGTGCTATTGGTAAAGAAAGGTTAGCTCAGTGTCATCTGTCCAAGACATGAGTAGCAACTGTGGGTGTACGAGTAGTTTTCTGTGTGCATATCCGCATTATGATGCACAGGTTGATGAGAGAAAGATGAGTGGCAACAGATTGACAGTATTTTTCACAAACTGTTTTCACAAGCTCCTCCTGGTTGTGGCGCTGTCACTTAGCTTTTAATATCTACACACTCACATCAGTGTTGAATGTTTACCTTCGATATGTTCTGCACTACAGCATTCTACATGGCCATTTCACAGTGTTACCTGTAACATTTTGTTTTCCATGGATCACTTTTAGCATATGTTGTTTGCAATCAACATATTTGTAAAAGTGGCCAAAAATTAACGATTTAATGTTTCTGATTTGATTCACCTGCAAGAGAAGTTAGTGCAACTGAAAACAAGAACAAGATTTGTGGATGGAGGCTCTGCATGGGCCTGAAATTTGGACCTAACTTGTCCGGGCTGATGTAATTCCAGCCTGACTCCAGCAAAAAGCCGTCCTGTACCAAACTCCCAACAGAATTTTTTCAACCTAAAGCCCTCGAAACACACTCTCTCTCTCTCAGTTTTACACACATAGCCATGCAGATGGCACACTGTTCACAGTGCAGTCTGCTGTTACAAGTTGCCTGCCTATTCATCGTTAAGTGCAAGTTAACAAGTGAGCCAACTGTAAGCTCTCACCAAACATTAGCTAGCCAGCAGTTACTTACACTGAGACAAAAAAATTTAAACCTCTATGACCAATTGCTTAGTTGATCAAAGTTGGTGCCCCACTTACTAATTTTCACTAAGTGGCTAAGTTAGCAAAGAACGGAAATCCAGCCGGAACCCAGAGAATGCACATGAAAATGTGCCCAAACACCTGGAGTCTATCAAGCCTTTCAGGTCCTGTCACACTCTGGTCGAGCTGCAGATTCCTACCGTAAGCGGAGGCTTTGAAAAAAAGACAAGTTTTCATTACTCTGACAAATTTCCTCACATAGCAAGTTAAACTAACCCTTTACAGATTGGTGGCTACGCAATGCAGAGCCAATGGAACGCCGTGCCTTATTCAAAGCCTATCTGAAAAACTCGATGTTATACATTTCCACATGTCTGTAATGTTTAAATTTTGATGGTTAATTCGATTCAGGCAAAAACTGGGTAGAAGCCCCAGGGTTTAACTGCTTTTAGAGTTATGCTGCTTTGAACGTCTATGGGAAGCACTAGTGACACTTTCTGACACATTTCATGGAGCATCACTGGATATCTTTTCCAAGTGAATAAATACTAAATGAAAAAAAAAGCCTGGAATCCATTTAGAAATCTATTTCCTAAGATCTACCTTTTAAAAGGACCTGTTACCTTATTTACTCACAGTTTAAATTTTAACTTTTACAGATTTATTTATATCTAGTAGTTTATACACTGTACATGTCTTTGTGTGTGTTTGTACTGCTTAGAATCTTCTGTCTCACCAGCTAATTGAAACATCTGCAACTATATCCTACTGTCCTACATGTCATCACATTTGTTTGTGCTCCTCTGTACATTTACATGCACACACACACTCACATAAAGTGGCAAAGGAGATTTTCAAAGTGTAACTAAACCGGACAGGTGAGACTGAGAGATCGTGAGATGATGGAAAAATTTGAAAGAGCAAAAAATAATGTCGTTTTTCAAAAATAGTTGTAACTGTGCATTGAAGATAGATTGTTTATATGCATGAATAATAAAATGGGACACGAGGCCACACATCATGAAACACAAATACTGTATGATATTTATTTCAAGATGCTATGTTTGTGGTTCTTCATCAATAAAACATCAAATTTACACTTAAGTATGTGAAATTCTGCTGGATTTTGCTCTCTCCTCCTCCCTGTGCAGTAAATCTATCCATGGATACATTGCTGGCCACTTATCCAGTTCTGTTTGAGATTACAGGAAAAGCAGAGCAGTCCAGATGTCATTTTTCCCCAGCCATGTCCTCCAGCTCCTCCTGGGGGATCACGAGGCTTCCTCATGCTGGTTGGGATGTATAATCTCTCCAGCGTGTTCTTTGTCTGCTTGGGGGTCTCTTCCCAGTTGGACATACCCAGAGTAGCTCCATAGGGAGGAGGCAGACCAGGAGGCATCCTGATCAGATGTCTCAACAGTTTGATGCTGTTCCTAGTTCCTAAATTGCCTCGCTCCCCAGCCATCTCTTTCTGTGCCCTCCTTTGTCATGTTTTCCACGTCTCCTTCTACACTTAGCCTATTTAAAAGTTGAGAAGTAAAATCACAGAGGAGGAAAGAGACAGAGAAATAGTGCAGGAGAGGGAGATTGTCTAAATCAGCTGCAGTATTGCTGTATTTCCCACTGCACTGTTCTCTTGTGAATTCCAGCGGTCAGCTTCAACTGCAGGACTACTAACATTAGAAAGGCCAGGCTGTTGAACCACTTTCACAGAGGTCAGGTGTTTGGCCTGTCCAGCAATGACGTTTACATCCACTTAAGCCTCACTCACTAATTGCTGTCATACTATCTAGTGTAAAATTGTAAACGGATCTCACCTCCCCACTCTATATGCAAATAAACACGTACATCAATTCCGTTTGCAAAGTAAAAATGTGTTGTCGTTTTTAACCAGCGGGAGGCAGCAATGCATTTCCCACGCCTAGGCTGTCGGAAATCTAAAGAGGAAGAAACAATCCGAACAATACTGACTGGGTCTCTTCCTTGGCGTGTTCCAGGCAAGCCGAATCGCCCGAGATGTTTGATGCACTCGTGATATATCTCTTTGGGCTTTTCAAAATTTTCAGCCGTCATGGACAAAGCCAGGTTATGCGATTTGTTTGACTTGTATTTGTTTGCGAATGAGCACGTACATCCGCTTACATTGGGGGCGTCAGTTGAGTCGGCCGTCCTTCGACGTGGCCCAGGACGCCATTCCTTCGTACACACTGCTAAAACAATTTGGCCAAATGTGACGCAGACCGCCTCCGAATCTGGTCTGAGCAATTGGATCTCAATGCGCCCTCAATGCATCTTGGCTACATTCACACCTCTACTTAGAGCTGTCCACTTGCGATCAGATCACCCAAGACACATGTTAATGCCCGGTGTGAACAGGGCCTATGTCTGTCCTGGGATGAACTAAATGCCTGGGGCGTGTATCACACAATCAGGTTACATGTCAAACCACTGGTCATTAATGTACTTTTTTGACAGAGGAATTTTTTTTAACAGAAATTCTTAGGTAAAGGTATAGTGAAGTCATCCCAGGCAGGTTTTATCTTTTTATAAATTGAAGTTTTAGTCTGACTGCTGTTATCATGTGAACTGACCTATCTCTGCTCCGTCAACAACTATGGCTTTTTCCCCACAATCTCATCCTTTCCACTGCACATACACAAGAAGAGCAGCTGTTATCATCTGTATTTTGGAGCATGCTTTATGCTCAGCACAGCATGACAGTTAAATGGCTTGCATCGGGCCTATCGTGCTTAGGAGCCACCAATCAGCACCACCATACATTTCAGATTCCATTGTAATTTTTTAGAGAAAATGGCCTAATTTGTATTAGAAGAATAGAGGAACTTCTTCATGCAGAAAAAGATATTATAGAAGTGCAAATATGGACAGTTAAGGAAGCACCCTACTCTCAGAAACACACACAGACACACACACGCACACAGATACACACACACACACACACACGTACACACACACACACACACACACACACACACACACACACACATATACACACACATACACACACACACACACACACACACACACACACACCTAGGCCATAATAGGGCCATACAAACAGACATATTGGGGCCAGTGTTGACTTATATCCCTATGCTAATAAGCATATTAATTCACATAGAGCCTAGGAACTTTCTAGAAAAGAGAAAACACTAACCCCAACACACACAGACACAAATACAAACCCACACTGAGAAAACCCTCCCGCCTTTTCCCAATGCCCTATAGACCCTTTAGTGCCTAAATCTAACAGAACCTTAACACAAGTGTTATAAAACAGATTTATTTGTTATTTGGATTTATTTAACCGTTTTCGGAGGTGCTGACAAATGATGTTGTCCTGCTGATAGGGATGTCAGATCAGAAAACTCTTCTATTTATTGTTCTAACACACAGGGATACCGACATATTTTGTCATTTAATTTAGAGGCTTTTAATTTGAAGCACATTTGCTATTTGACACACTTTTTCAGAGTGATTTACAAGTGCTGTCATTCTTCTTGTCAGAGCTGCGCTTGCATCCTTACCAAGATTCGAACCCCCCCATATTGGACATATACAGTACATGCTCATTATTTATTTAGCAAGCGTGTTTGAGATGCTATTTCATGCAGAATTTATTAACCAACACCAGACCTTTCAATTTCAAAGGAGCATAACTTAAAGACTTATACAAACTTTTCCAGTTCAATCCAGCTTTTCTAATTCAAAAATAAAAATCCCACCCAATAAAATGGAATCGTATATTCATCGTACATCAGCTCATATCTCCTTCATACTTTCTTCTCTCTGTCTTTCTCTTTTTCTTTTTGTATATCTATATTTTTCATGCTTTGCATGTTGCTTTTGCTCTGTCACCCTCTGGCTGTTTTGTTATTTAACTTCTCATAACATTTCCAAATCTGTTCATTCCATTACAGTATATTTTATTTCTCTGGTCAATCTCTCTCTCTCTCTCTCTCGATTAGACATTTTTATTGTGGAGAAAAGCAGAGTGCAAATGGCCATTACAGAACAGTTTACTCCCCCTTTTCCAAATTCAAAATGACAGGCCCAGTGATATGCTGCTAACTTGTGTGTGCATGTGTGTGTGTGTGTGTGTGTGTGTGTGTGTGTGTGTGTGTGTGTGTGTGTGTGTGTGTGTGTGTGTGTGTGTGTGTGTGCACCTTCTAACCGCTCTCTCTGTCAGCTGTCTATTATCTGAGCCAAATCAGAATAATATATGGGGCTACAGGCTGATAAAGGGTGCACTTGTGTGTGTGTGTGTGTGTGTGTGTGTGTGTGTGTGTGTGTGTGTGTGTGTGTGTGTGTGTGTGTGTGTGTGTGTGTGTGTGTGTGTGTGTGTGTGTGTGTGTGTGCAATCGTTTGCTGAAAACAAAGCCCCATACCTTAATGGCAGCCATATGAAACTATGTGCAGAGGCAAGTGGCGTAGTGTGGATTTTCTTATATGACGGACAGGTGGGATGTCTAATCCCTTCAGAGAGTTGGTTGGTCTATCCCTCAGGGCCCGCCCCTGTCTACTGAGTGGGTCCTGATTGGATGATATGATTCTTAAAGTCAGATGGATTGGATTGCCTGAGGCAAAGAACAAATGAAATGTGCAGAGCGGGAAGGAGGGAGAATGTGAAACACACAGAGAAAAAGATTGCAAGATGAAATCTGAGTCAGAGAGACCGATGGAGGGCATTGCACTGAGAAAATATACATTTGAGAGAGACTAATAGAGAAAATCTGAGACAGTAAGAGATAGAGGGACGACAGAAAGAGAAGAAACAGTAAATGAAGACAGATCACTTAGCTTGAAGGGAAATTAATATGGATGGGGAGATTTTCACTAAATGGAGGTGAGTGGGTGGTTGAGTTTTGGGACTCCTGAGTAGGCTGTAGAGGAAGGAATGAAAAGGGGTGTAATACGCTAAAAGCTCATTCCGTAGTCTGAGTATTAGTTTATGCGGTGCCATAGACCAGGAAAAACACTAGACACCAGACTGTGAGAGAGCCCAACACCATCTGGAGAGACTCGACCAGGAGAAAAATTCTTTAGATGAGTCGTGCGAACTGTGGGAGTGTTTGAAAGCAGTAATGACAACTATAATATACTGTAAGTAAAGCTGATCTCTGCCGGTGAAAGAAAATCAACACTCATTGTAGAACCTCATACACCAATTTGCACTAAATATACAATATTTGGAAAAGCTCACTCTTAGCAGAAGAACATAAAGCATTGCTACTGTCAGACTCCTTTGGATAAGAAAAGCATATGTTGTAAAGCTCAAGTGTGCATACACTGGTGGCACTGGTTGTCACCAGAGCAAGTCAACACATCGTTCCTCATGGTTCAAAAAGGAGCTGGATTTGATGAAATTTAATTTCAAGAAATAAAGTCATCAGGGTGTTCTGCAGTATCTTTTAAAGTAACCACAAATGCCTTGTGGCAACAGTGGCAGAAACGAAATTATTAAAATGTAACACAAGCCTCAGGTGCTTCTCAGCCAGCAAGACCATTCCTTTTAAGGTCTGACATTCAAAGAACCAGCAAAGGTTCCTTTGGGGGATGGTGCCAAAACAGCAGCGGGCGGTTTGACAAGCGCACAGTAAGAAGTGAGATTCCTACAACGGCTACATGTTCATGCACATCATATCGAGACATGTCCATCAATTAACCCTACACAAAAGCTACGAATAAAGCATGTCGTTTTCTCTGAAACAAGCCTGAGGTCTTTGGGTCAGAGGTTCCTGCATGCATAATATCCTGTTTTAAGTGTAGGCAGATCATTATAAGTCAGAGTAGGTAATTGTGGTGAAATACAGTTTTGGAGAATTAAAAATGCTGAAAAGCTGGGACACTAATAAAGGCATCTGATTAGCTTTTGTGATTAAAAAAAAAAGTTATACATTTTGACGTGTTACTAAAGCTGTGGAAAAAAAACATTCACCAACTCTTTTTACATCTGAAAACGATCAAACACTTTCAGTGCAAAAACAGTAGCACAAAATTGCTTTCTTAAGAAGAAAACCAGAACAAGAAACAGTTTAATACTAGTTGTGTTTTCCCTTGCATGGCATCTCTTTGTACGGGTGTGACTGTGTGTCCATCTTTGCTTTTAAGTCATAAAAATGTCAGTCGGATTCAGCCGCTACTTTTTACCAATACATACTTCATATAGGTTAGCTCTGTGTCTGTTTTTGCTTGAATTGTTGCTGTGACCTAAAGAAAGTTTTGAGAAATTTTCCACGGACGATTGTACAAACCTCCTTTGGAGGTTTCATCCAACCTCCTTTGGATGTTTGTAAAGTGGTTGTGGTGTTGTTTGTGGTATTCGATGAAGGTGAAGACAGTTTTTCTGGCCTTTGTGTTTTCAACAAGTCCTAACTGCTGAGATCCATGCTTTTACTTTCTCGTTGCCACTTTTTCTCGCTATTTTTTCTTCACTCTCCTTCAGTTTTTGCCTGCTTTGCTTTCCCTCTTGTTCCCACTCCTGTTTGCCCTGCTCTCTCTCTCTGTGTCTTTCTTACAAACAGAGAGATTAAATCCATTCTTCAGTGTCCTCAAAACTCCAACTCAGCTGTTTATTTGCAAAAACGCCACTGCACAAGTGTATGTGTGTTTGTGTTTGTGTCAGGTTTTGCATGTATGCGTGTTTGTCTGTGTGACTGTGGTCAGCATTGTGTGTGTGCATGTGTGATATTTTTTATTGTTTTAAGAGTTAGGGCATCTTTGTTTCAACCAAAACCTTATGAAGATTTTGAAGTTAAAACCTTCATGGAGTGTTTTTGTCCTGCTCTCTCCAAAGTCAATGTGGCTGGTCTCTCATATGTAAAGTTGTTTCACACTCCATGGGGACAAACTAATGCCTGTTGTTCAAGTTTCTATTTTATACTGTTCTGTTTTTCTTTTGGAACTATTAAAATTTAATCTAATACCCTCTGTGAAAGACAGAGAGCACAATGTGGATGTATGAAGCCATCTATTCAGAAAAGCTATTTAAAGTTTTCTATTTATATTTTTTTGCCAAAATACTGTCAGAAAAGTAGAAAGGAGATCACCACTTTTTAATGCATTTACTTTAAGGGACTAGTTTAAGATTTTGGGTAATACGCTTATTCCCTTTCTTGCTGGGAGATAGATGAGGAAATCACCACTCTCTTGCCTCTGCATAAACTATGGAGCTAAAGGCAGGAGTTGATTACCCTAGCTTGGTGTCAAATTGTCATTGGTAACTTTTTTGTACAGATTAAATAAACAAGATATACAATGTTAATTACTGAGCATTAGAGGTGCTGGTACATAGATTTTGTTACCTTTGGGTAGAGTCGGGGTGGCTGTTCCCCCCTATTTAAGACTGGAAGCAGAAGGTAACAGGTAGCCTGTTAGTTTCTGTTTGCGTGTGTCTTAAACAAACGAGATACAATGTGTTAATTTGAAAGTTTTAGAGGTGCTGGGAGACGTATTTTTGAACCTTTGGGGTGACCCAGCTTAGCAGCTTCCCCCTATTTCCAGTCTTTATGCTAAGATAAGCTAATCGCTTGCTTGCTCTTGGTCCATGTTTAGCATACAGACAAGAAACTGGTATCCATCTTCTAATTGATGTCTTAGCTTGAAAGCAAATGAGTGTGTTGCCCAAACTATTTAGCTATTCCACTTACCCTGTGTAATTATTAATTTGCTGGCATTATACACGCAGAAATGACCAAAATCAGTAATTTACTCAATCATGCTACTTTCATGTTGTCATAATAAAAATATTTCAGTTGTGATCACAAGAAAACAAGGATTCATAAATCAAGGGAATAAATGTTTTATCAAAATGAATAATTATGAAAAAAAAATAAACCACAGATGCCCTCAGCCTCTCAGTACAGTGACAAGTAATCTAAAAAAAACTATTACTTTTAACCATGAAAGTATTGTAGTCAAAATACTGATCAAAGTTGATTGTTGGCAGTAATCAGGACAATGCTGTATACATTACTGTACTTTTGTTTACTGCAGTAGAATGTGGGATGATTCAATTACACTGTGCCCTGCAGTGGCAGAACAAGAAATAGGAAGAGAATAAGTAGAAAGGACTTTTTCCCGAGTAGGTAGTGAGAGGGGAAGTAATTGAGGGTGGAGAAAAAGGTGGAAAGTATTTGTCTGAGACGAGAGTCAATAAACATGAATTGAAGTGGTGTTCTGGAGAATGGGTATTTTTGCAACAGCTTTGGTGGTCAGCTCTCCCTTCCTTAGTGTTTTGCCCTGCACTTACCAGTCCTCGCAAGTTCCGTTCGTCGCCTGATGTCTGATCAGCCGCGGTCAGTAGTCACAGCAGTTCTTCTGCTCTGAATTCTCAACAGCCGCTGTTGCTAGAGAGAGAATGACTTGCATCTCTTCCAGTTTTTCCAGGAACAGAAGTATCAGACAATAAATGGTAGGAACAGCAAATGCAAAAGTTTTGATCTTATCTGACATATTGAGAATTATTATTTTACATCTGGAGGGATTGATAAATAGAACAGATGACACATCCATAAACAGGAAAAATAGTAGTTGTTCATTCAGAAAAAGTATTTGTATGCGTCTAAATAAAAAGAACAGATATTTTTATTCAACAAGCTCTCTTATTTTCCATGCTCCACTCCATTGGCTCTTACCCTGCCATGTCCCCAGCTGTGTGTATGTTCGCTGTGTGTGTGTGTGCGTGCACGTCTTCTAGTATTCAGGCAGTAATTCTTTCTGTGTGTGTGTCTCTTTCTCCACAGCTTTGCCATGTGGACAAACACATACACACACACACACACACGCACGCACACAATCACATGCGCACACATACACACAGACACACAAACACACACACACACAAAGAACACAGCAAAGAGAATCCACGAAAAGTTAAAAAACAATTTAACTGGAACAGAAAAGAGGAGGGTAAAGAAATTGAGAATCTAAAATGAGACAGACAGTGACACTAAGCAAAAGGCTGGAAGAAAAGAAAAATGCAGGACATATTTCTAAACTCAAGACCAGCTTTCTGTCTCAGCACAAAACGAAAAGGTGGATGGTGAATGCAACATAAAACTGTAACCTGTTTACCCTTTTGCTAAGCACTTGTACAGCTAATTGCTCAGCTGTAAACAGGTGAAGCCACTCAGATATGTAATTTTACATTTCCTTATGCTGTTGTTTTAAATCTGCAATAACTAATTTTTGACCACTTGGGGAAAGAAAAAACAATCACAACACTGACATATTATCACCTCTTGAGTTTTAATGGCGAACCGGTTAGGAGACACAACCAGCTGATATGGAGCAACATTAGCATTCATTTTGACTCATGTCTCTGTCAACCTCATGAAATTTAAGTCATTCTATCACTGTTTTTGGTTCCCGTTAGCTGCCGAGGGAAATATCAGGCTCTTAAGCGGTTAAATGCTAAATCTTCGCCAGCTAGGCACTAGCTTTGTCTGTCAGCCATTTGGTACTGGCAAAGTAGCATATTGTGGGGTTTTCGACGGCTGCTGCCAAAAAATGACACTATAAGGAGCGGTGATTCCAAACCAAAACAGTAACATTGTGGGTGGTAAAACCAAACTAATGAGCTAAAACTTTCGAATACTGATGAAATAAACTAAAACGTGATTTATTTTTTTTTAAAGTTCCTTTGGGGCATTCAGCCATAGAGCAGAAGTAATGGCTAGAGTGGTAGTTCAAGCAGAAGCATTGTGCATTCCTCTGACTACTGCTGTCTTAAACCTTTATTGGAAACTGAACCTGGCCAAACTAACCAAGTGCCTTTTTCACACTGATTTACACCTGGAATATGAAAATGATTTGGAGAAATAGTTTGAGGCACCAACATTCTAACATCCCTTTGATGTTAACAAGCGGTAAATCAGGTTTCAGAGAGAGAGGAAGATGAAGTGGGAGACTGTGCAATGAGGGAGGGAGGGCAGGGTGGAGACAAAAGAAAAAGAGGGGGTCAAGAGAGGGAAATGGTGGATGTTGAGGGAGATTTAAAGAAAATTAAAGGTAGAGGAGAAAAACAGAAATTGAAAAGAGGAAGCAGACAGGAGACGGGTTGGGCACCTTTCCTTTTATGTTAGGGGAGTGGAAGCAAAAAGGATAAGGTAAAATTGAAAGAATTTAAAAGGTGAAAGGAGATAGAGAGGAAACAATTTAGCTCTGATGTACAAAGTGTTAACCTCTTTTGTGCGTAGGTCCTATGTGTTGTGTTTATCGGGAAATATAGGAAATTCCATCCTGAGCTTGATCCAGCTTGAGCCCAACAATAATTATCCAGATCCTGATCGAAAACCTGAAGTCAGTATTATCCAAATTTTCTCTAAATGGCTAACCAGATAAGTAGCTGAGTGATGAACCTCTCCTTTACATATTTTACTCTTTTACTCTTTACATGCTGCAAGTATTATGTAACACCCAGCCCAAAATGTTGGCTATTGCTAGCTGGCAAGTTGAGCAGGAAAGCTGGCATAGCAAATCTGCTGTGTGTATGGTTGAATGACGCCAAGACAAAGTTATCAGTTTGCATAAATGAATGTATCATCAAAAATCTAATACTAAAAGCATACTTAGTAACAGCGAAAATATAAAAGTAACATTTAATGTGTAACGCGTCATTTTATATACGTCTATTTGGACCACCAGAGGGCAGAAAGTCTCCTAAATGAACTTACGCAAACACGAACTGAATTTTAGATGCCAAGAGTCAACACAAGGTGAAAATGTTCCAGTGTAGGTGAAAAATGTACATGTCTCCTGGGAATTTTTTCCTTTACAGAAGTACAAAATCAAGAGGAAAAAGTAGAGAGACTGAGAAGAAGAGAAAGAACAGTGAGTTCTGAGATCATTCAGATGCTGAGCTAAACACAAACACTCACAGGCTCACTCCTCTAGACACGGTCAATGCGTCTGCTAGCTAGCTAGCCTTACAAATAATGTCTGAACATATGGTACAAGGTCTGCCTGCAGCGAATAAACACAAATTGTCCAGAGGTCGAATTTGTGTGAATAACACAAGGTTAAAATTCACTTCACTCTGTCTGAAACACCCCGTTCAAACCCAGCAGACTCAGAGTGTCCCAAAGGAGTCATATTTTTGATCTGATGAATGTGAGTCCAGTATTCAATCTAGTACTGGCTCTGTTTTCATTTCATTGAAGGAAATCTTCCTTTCCTCAGCTAGTATTAGGCATTGTTTCTGCAGGTCACTTAGAAGTCAGCCCCGCAAGCAATAGTTCATTGTCTGACACTGATAGAGTCAAGCTATCCCAGTCCCCCTTGCAAAAGATATGATAAACTGAGCCTCCGTTTGAGAGAGTAAACACTCATAATACAGGTGCTCTTCAGCGTCACAAGATACACATGTCATACAAATGTGTCTTCCCTTGGGAGAGTACTGCATAAAATCTACAACATGACTTAGGATAACCTGGTTTGAGTTTCGTGTGGGTTTAAATACTCCCCGCCAAGGAGACAACCTTCAGAATTTGGTGGCAGTACACCGTGTTGACTTTTATCGCTCATCTCTTTTCTCCCTGGCCAAGCTTCAATGAATGCTTCTGCTTAAGACATCTGGGTCTCCTGAAACTTCTTCCATCACGAGTCAACCATCTCACCGATTCCCATCACAATTTCCACTAAATCCTGAGAAAAATATCTGTCAAGAAATGGTTGTCAATGGGGGATTCAAGAGCGGTAACACAGAACCCCTAGACAAACTGTGAAGGCTAAACAACTAAAACAATCACATGAAAGAGGCTAAAGGCTAAGTAGAATTGCAGAGGTGAGTGTTGCACATTTGAAAATAAAGTAAAATCTCAAAATACTGGAATCTGCCCATAAAACAACCCAACATATTCTACTTTTCCACACTTTAGCATGTTAATCCCCCCAGGTGGCTAAAACCCCCAAAGTAACAGAAAAAAAAAGGAAGACATGACATGGTTTACGGTTCCAAAAAAGCAGCAAAGTAACTAATTGTTAGTTATTGTCAATAAATGAGGCTGAGACAAAAGAGTTGCCTGCTCAGATTCCTTGTGGGAAAATTAGGGCTTTGAGAAGTGAGCAAGAAATACACATGGAAAACCATAGGATTTTGGACTAGTGATGGTTTGGTATGAATGTGTATGACTGGACGAATATGAACGAGGGTGTTGCTGAAGAGAGCATACACACTGGGGAACTTAACCCGAGGTAAATTAATGTTATAAATGAATATATAAACTTAAAACTGAGCAATGGAATGAATATAAAGTGGGACTGAGAGGAAGACGGCGCCGAAGCTAGTGGAAATTTGCAGTTTTGCAAAATAAGGTGGTATAAGGTGGAAATACACTGAAAGGTGAGACAGACGGGCAGAGAGAGTCAGGCAGACTAGATAACACAGAAAGACAGAGAAAGTCGGGCAAAATGACAGCATGTTGAATGTAAAGCTGAGAATGAAATAGGAAGGGTAGGGAGAAAGAATGACGTGTACAGGGTAAGTGTAGCATGGAGAGATGAAAGAATGAGCAAGAGATAAAAAGGGAATAAAACTGAGAGAGGGGGGAGGAAGGATAAGATTAGAGTAAAGACAGAGTGGGAGGAGAATTTATATACATGCCAGGAATGGGTGAATGGCTGTGAAGATAAAAAAAAGAATCGCAAATAATGAGGGGTAGGGACTGAGAGCGATGGAATGACAGTAAATATATTCAACACAGCTTTGCAGGAATTGATATAATTTTATATTTACTCTCAATACGGGCTTGTCATTTCTGCGTTTACGGGGTTTTCTCTCACCTTTTTTTTTTTTTTATTTCATACTTACTCAACTTTCAACTTTGGCTCCTCCACTAACAGATATTTTGAAAAAAAAATGTTGTTTGTTGTCAACAGGAAAACTTTGTAAGCACTGATTTTTCCTATTTATTACTATTTGGCTCAACTGTATAATTTAACTATCAGCAGTAATGTTTTTAGACAGGTGCAGTATAATAAATGAAACCTGAAAAAATATTATATGAACCACTGTGTACATAGCCTACATACAGTATATTGCCACCACCATTGCATTATGCCCACACCGGGTTATGATCAGTTTCCTCCTTGTATGAATCCATTGTTGATAAAAACATGTGGGACGATTTGTCCAAAAAATGTCAACCCAATCAGTCACAGAGTCAGACGTGAGGAGGGTGAAAATGAAATCTAGGCTTTTCCTTTGTTCTGCCTGTCGCATTGTCTGTAAGGGTGCTGTCTACTTTCTGAAATACAACCATAATAATCCTGTGTCTACATAAATTTTTTGCTCTTCAGTATCAATTTAATTTGAATAATACGGTTAGAAAGCTAGATATCTGCATTTCAATAATTATGGTAACAGAAAACATGTAATGGTGCTTTTGAGTACGTTAAGTTCACTCTGGTCGATAAGAAAAAGACATTTTCAACGAGGCAAACATGAGGATGTTTTTAAACTCAAACAGATACATTCTACAGGGTTTTGCTAATAACAAATCTGTATTTTACGTTTGTTGAAATATAGCATAGGTTATGGTGCTCAGACATTTGAGAGAGCAAATAATTATAAAATTAATTATCAAAGTGTTTGTTGTTTCTAATCAGCTGTGTCTCAGCAGGCACCATATGAACACTGAGAATCTCTGTCTCTAGGTTGGAGAAACCGCTCTCTACGCAGGGGATCCTCTACGGGATCCACTGTTTTATTTGTCCCGACAGTTTGAATCCTCAGGCCCCTCCTCAGCAGATAAATAGGCGATGTTGTGACAATTAATGGGCCAGGAAAGGAGAAAAAAAAAAAGTTTTGCTACAAAAAATTGTATTCATTACAGTACAAGTACCTTAAACTTGTATTTGAGTAGAGTTTTGGAGTAAATATACTTAGTTACTTTCAACCACTGCAGACAAAGCTAGCTGAGGTGTGGCTGCCCCGTGTTAAACATGTAATATAGTATGTTGTTAAACATCGGATATAATGGAAAAAATAATTTGGGACTCTATATTCATAACTATAAAAATGAGACCATTGTTTAGATATGGGTCTCTAACTCTTTTAATACCCGTGTTGTCAAGTGTAAGACTATAAGTTTATTTCATATTTCCCTCTCACAAAGAGAATGTTTCTACTTGCTCCTTGGCTCTCTTCATATTTTACACCAGATCTCCAATTAGATCCATCGGCCCACAGTTTAAAATACAGTGCGGAGGTTGCCATTATTCTCATGGGAGGTCTTATGTGTTCAAAGTATTGATACTAATGTCTTAAAATTAATGTGATTTACTGGGTTTCAGAATGTTGCCTGTTTCACATGTAGTACATTGCTTCTGAATGGTAGACTTGACATAGCTCCCTGGGTATTCGCAAACCCAAAATGCCAAAATGACGTGGCAGGAAAAAGCTACAGCAGCATATAATTAACCTTTCTTTATAGGGCACTTTGCAAAAAAGTGTTCCAAAATACTTTAAAAGATGAATAAAAATGTAAGCAATCAATTACAAAACATCTTATTTGCTGGAAGAGCACAAATGCTCTGATTAAAACTTGCTCCAGGCTGCGCTTTAGGAATGGACAAAATAGGCTGCATCCGTTTCTGTGGAAATCACTGATGTAGGTCTGTTTAAGGTCAGTTAAAAATGCCAGACTCTGCATGCGTGTTGTCCTAAACTCCTCCTTTTTCTCTTTTCCTCTGTTCAGGTATCCCCAAGCTGTGACCAGGTCTTGGTGAACGGTAAAGAAATGCGTGGTCAGCAGTCTTTGGCAGTCAACTTCACCTACCTGCACCTGTCTGCTCAGCTGCAGCTCACCGTCTGGGTTCCCAAGCTACCCCTGCAGATAGACGTCTCGGATACTGAGCTGAGCCAGGTCAAAGGCTGGAGGGTCCCCATCGTCACTAACAAACGGTAATTCGCCCATCTGACCTTGAGGGGAATGAGAGAGGGAAACGTACAGTGAAGGGTGTAAGCTTTAGGATCGGTTTGCTGCTCAAAAGGCTGAACATTTCTCCTAAATCTTACTGACTTACGTTCCAAAAACAATTAGGCTGCTTGCCTGCCCTCCCTTTGCCTGGGATAATTCCTTCTTACTTTATATCCTTTTATATCCTCGCTGGTGGACAAACTTTGACGGCAACACTTTTTCTAAATTATCCTTTCTATTCAGCCATTTTACGTTTTTGATATATACCCTGATACAATACTATATATCTCCAATAAGCTAAATTTATCAGTCTAGCTCTAGTTTATAACCTTTCCAGGCTAAGAAAGGGGAACTGGGAACACTGTAAATCGATAAGTAGATATATTTTAATATAAATAATTAATGTAATGAAATTTTTGTATTACATGCAAAAGAAATTGGTTCCTTTCTTTTTAAATGAATGCTCATGGCGGACAGGGTAAGGATTTCTGTCGTAACAGGGTAATCTCACCTAACTTCTTTTAGTTTATTTGCAGTAGTTACGTTCAAAAATAATACTTTTATTAATGCTTAAATGTTACTTATAGCTCTTTTATGAACTCCCAAACATACCAAATGATCGAAACCCAGACATGAGCATACACCAGCAACAAAAAAAACCCAGTATATCAAACACTTAGTTGTGGTTGTACCAACGCACACAAATATTATGGACAAAAATCCATCAAACAATAAAATCATCCTCTCACACAACACAAAAGGTATTCTGATAACTGTGGTAGTTGTACATTGCTAAAGTATGAATTAGAGCAGAAACAAAAGAAAAGGCAGGTGCACTCTGCACTTTGTCTGCAGCTCTTGCCTCTCAGCATGTGAAAAAAACAAGAAAAGAAAGAGAGTGCATGAGTCTCTGTTATATGTGATTTTATTTTATGATAAATCTTGAGCTTCATGTGTCTATCTCTATGAATAAGTGAGAAAAAAAAAAAGAATGAAGTCAGGCAAAGTGTGAATGTGTGTGTGTGTCTGTCTTTGTGTGTGCGCATGTGTGCGTGTGATATAGTGCTTATTGAATGGAGCAGTTGAGAGCACATATTGTTCCAGCCAGTATATAATTTCCTATGAGGTCAAGGCCTGCCTGGCTATACTGATGACAACTATTATGGCTTTAGCATCATTGCCGCCGAATGAAGCATTCAGTCATTTAAACACACACACACTTTCTCAAATGCGAGATAATGCAAGTGGGTGAATAAGTTACAGGATGTTGGTTTGTGAGTGTCAGTTTATGTCCTTAATTTTGTGTGTAGGCTCATGCACGCGCTTGTCTACTGTTCTGTGTAGTTTTTTTGTGTGTGTGAGGTGATAGAAGGGAGGAGGGTAAAGACATAACATGATATAGAGAAAGAAGGAATGTAGTACCGGGTATGAAAATGAAACATTTAAATTTTGGAAGTGCCTTCAGAGCGTTTGTCTTTCATCGACCCTGCAGTGAGAATGAATAATCACAGATGAATGTTATACAGTAGAAACTAATTATTGTAATAGAAGTACTCTGTTTCTAAACCAACTCTTTACTAAACCTTGTAATGATTCTTCCACACAATTTTCAAAATTTCTTTGTCAGTTTATTTTGTCACTTAGTGTAAATGGGTTAATTCTGTGTCTGCTTATTTGTTATTGGAGAAGCTATCTCAAAAAAACTTTTCTTGCTTTTCATTTAGTTCGATGGAAATTTAGGCAAAGGAATTAGTGGTTTCAGATTGAGCTGCTGATTGAGGATTTTTTTTTTTTTTACTTTACTTTTTTCACTTGTGTGTGTGTTGGTATGTGGGCATCAGTGAGTGCGTGTCCATGGTCATTTATGTGTGTGTATGTGTGTGTTGTCTCTATTCCCCATCTTTTCGCCCTTCCGTGCAGAGGGAGGCGAAGAAGAAACGATGTGTTTTTTCTTTGTGTGTGTCTGTGTATGAGAGAGAAAGATAGATTCTCAACTAAGGAGCAAGGGAGAGATTTTTTCTGTTTCAACACTGATAGTGGATTCAAACCATTTTTGGATTCATTTTATTTCTTTATTTTGGGGTGGTATTACACCAAGTATATATATGTATATGTATATATATATATATATAAATATATGTTGTGTTGTTTTGTCCATATAAGAGGACAAAACAACACAACAGAGGTGAAATGTACATATGAATTCAGTGCAGATTTACTAAAAGTAAATTTAGTAAATACTGAAATATGTTTTGCCACTGGTTTACAAGTGCTCTGAGTGTCTTTTTCGAAGTCCTTCTTTACAGTGCCAAAACAAAATAAAAACAATAACAAAATATGTTCAGACAGATAAAAACACAAAATCTGTTAAAAAAAAAAAGTTAAGGTTAAACTAAATACAAAACTAGAATTTCATGTTTTCCTCTAATCAGCTGGATGTTTCATGCCATCTACAGATTAATAGCATTCAATGTAACATGGAGTCTATGGTGTTTACAGTATATCATCAGGACACCGTGAAATGTGGTGTGTGAAGAGTGGTGTCTCAATTGTAACTGATAACTAACTGATTTTTTGTTTTGCTGATGACGGAGCCAAGCAGAAGCATATAATGATTAAACAGGAGAAGTCCAAGTGTGTCAAGTTTACTAGAGCTAACAAAACGAAGAAGAAACAGTGGAGTTATTTTTTGCAGATTCGATTTAAACCGCTGGAAAATAGTGAAAGACAAATCAACACAACTCTCAAGCATATCAACAACCCAGTACAGCAAGATGGTTTGGTATCAGCGGTACTCTTTAGGACATTAACAAACTTCACACAAGCTGTTCACACATTCTTAGATTTTGTATAAAAGCAGAAAGCCCTGGGAGTTCCGTTGTGATTATTGCTTTAAAAAGAAATAACTTTTCAGCAGTTTCTTACTATGTAACCGCTTTTTGCATGTGTCCCTTACAGATGTAGCTATTTGAGAAGTTTCACTGTAGGTTCTGCACTTGTTTAGGTGAACTTGGGCTGGATTCATGAGGGAAATTAGCTTGTAAGAGAAGTTACAATGGTTTAGGTATACTGTTTAAATCAGTATTACCAAGGAATGGAGTGCAAGGCCCGTTACAGAATTTGTTCACCCAGGCCTTCCAAGAAATGCACATTGTGCGACTGTGGTGTTTTAAAGCTGTTAGAGCTGGAAGAAAAACTGAAGTGTCTTTTCTTTGACTGGGAGTGTAACTTGGAGCAGAGATCCTACTGTAGATTACATGCAGCTGAGTGTAGAGTATAAAAGTGGCATTCAATTACCAGATAATCTCACCCCCTGTTCTCTCTTTTTTGTCTCGCTTTCTCATTTGCCTCCTCTCTTCCCAGACCTACCAGAGACAGTGAAGATGATGAGGATGATGAAAGGAAGGGCAAAGGCTGCACCCTGCAGGTATTATGTGATTGCTTTTCATATCACACTTCTAAAGCGTTCTTTAATCCTTTTCTTCAACATCAATATCGTTGAAAAACAGTGAGAGCTAGCCAACTACATACTGGGAATGAAATGGGACTGTATGCAATGTTTAGCTTCCGGTGGTTTATTAGTTAACTTACAAGCTAACATAGTGATAAGAGCCCATTGTATGGTTGAGCATTAGGTTCTAATTTGCCTTTTTCTTGACCTTTCAGTACCAGTATGCCTTGGTGCGGGTCCTTACCCATTTTGTTGCAGAACCTTCTGACCCAGGGGGAGAGATGGTTTACATGTTGGGTGCAGATTGGCAAGCTGATATCACCCACTTGGTCTTGGACCAGCTTAAGGTAACTATACACAAGTATGCACATATTCTCACGCAACCTTATTTAAGGGAATAGTTTGACATTTGAGGAAAAACACTTACTTTCTCTCTTCTGAGCGTGAGGTGTGACAATTGATTTAACTCTTGTGTCTTTGCATCATGAAGCTAGAGCCAGGAGTTGATTAGCTTAGCTTAGCATTAAAACTGGAAGCGGGGCATAAAAGCTGGCCTTGCTCTCTCAGAAATAGGAATCAACACTTTGTAACCCATTTGTTTAATCAGTACAGAAACAAGACAATTTTGAAAAGATCATTTTTGCATTTACGTGCTGTAACTATTACTTGATGATTACTCTCCTTCCCTCCGTCACTTCTGTGCAGCGTCTCCATTATTTGCCTTGCAACCTTAGAGGGACAACAAGAAAAGACCAATCACAACACATGGCGATTGTTTGCTAAGAAATAGTTACAGCTTATAACTTAATTTAAAACTATTAACAGTTTTTTTTCATTTTCTTTTGTGTATGGATCTCACAAATGAGATACGGTGTGTTCATTTGCTAGACATCATAGCTAGGTGTATTTTCAGTAATAGAGGTAGTGTTGGTGTAAGTTTGTACTTGTGAGCTAACCAGACTAGCTTTTTTCCCCAGCTTCCTGTCTTTATGCCAAGCTAAGCTAATCACCCCCTGCTTCTTCTCCATACTTAACACACAGACAAGCTAAAAAGTATGTTAACAAAAATTTTTAACTATATAGTATTTTGAACTGTTCGCTGGTAGGACTGATGTTTGACTGTTGAATAATAGTTAAAAGTAGCAGTTTTATATAGTACTAATCCAGGACAAATGCACAAAAACCTAAAAGAATACTTATAAATAAACTGATTAAACTTGTAGTTGAAACCGGCAGCTGTCTCTGTGCTCCACAGGTAGAAGATCCTCGCATTGCCAGACTGATAGATGGACGAATTTTGATAGGACGGGACTTGGGGATCACCACTATACAGGTATGTATCCTCTGTTCTACTCTCAAGACTATACAAGTAATCCAGTCAGTTCTCTTGCACATTATTTTAAACTATTTTAGTTGATAATAGAATCACAAAACCACAAAACAACCCATTCTCCTAAACGAAGCAGTGTCCATTATATTTCTCCTCATATCTCAACCTGAGTATGAAACATAAAATATATAAAGAAATAGTCCAAAAATTTTTAAATGGTGTCAAAGTTTGCAATTTTAATTCAACTTTTAATATAAAGTTTAGAAACTTACCACCTAAGGGGTGAACTATGCAATACGTGCAAAGTATCCCAGATTCAGTGTTTGAACTGCACCTTAAGGATTCCAAAAACACGTTCACCGTCGACAATGTATCGATCACTTGTTGGACAAGAAGTGTCGAGAAAGACGGTTGAATTGTACGATTATGTGAAGTGCTTTGCAATTTGGCAACTCGCGTTGCAGTCATAAGCACTCCAGTGATGTAAACATTATCCGCTCTCTTTTCCTCTCTTCTTCCTGACTCTTGCAGTTATAAGCCTCGCCTGCCAGCTCGTTACACAATTAGCCACAATTAACTGTCGGATTTGGCCCTGACATCTCAGTGTGATTTTCAGCAACGACACACAGACACACACTTGCGTTGGCACACACTTGTGCACTTGCTGAATTCCAATAAGCTGGCCCATTGTGACTGAATGTGACAGTGGAGGACAGTCCTGTGGCTTACTGTCTTACATTACTGGTATACCGTTATATAGCAGAGCGAAGGCAAAACCACTAAATATGTCACAGTCCCTTTCAACACAATTTTTGTTATATTCTATCCTATTATATTACATCCCCGTCTTTCATGTTATAATATCTAAACTATATATTTTTATGTTGAAGGATCGAATTTTGTTTTAAGCCCTTACATTTTAATGACTGCTCTGTAGAGTGTGTAGTGCGTGTGTTAGAAGTGGGTTGGCGTCGAGTTCGGTGCAGCAACGGGGGGATATAGGGGAACAGCTGAATGTTTGTTTGCATCCGTCTGACTGGGGACTGCTGCTTGCATGCACCCATACACAGACACACACAGATGCACGCATTCAGACAGCTGTGCTCTGTTTGGAAGCCAGGAGAGAGAATTTACCCAGCATTCCCATCGAGATGCCAGAGTCGACAACCGTCATTTGATAGTTTGACATTTCAATTTTACCCCCCAGCTCCGTCTCCTCGAGTCTCGCCTTTTCCTCCTTCCTCCTCCCCTCTTCTCTCTCTCCTTTCTTCAACCCCAAGTCTCTCTTTCTCGCCCTCTTATTCTCTGTCTGTCTTGAAGAGCAATCCCGGAGTCGTCAATCATTGCATTTTGTTACCTCTCTGAGAGTGGGATTGAGTTTGACGCCCCGATTCATTCTCTGAGAGATTTTCTTTGTACACCAATCAGCTCTGCCTGTCCTCCTGTCGCCAGGCGGAGTAGTACACTACAACACAGGGCTTCTAATCTCTATCACTGTCTGCGGCTCCCCCTCTCCATCTGTACCCCAATCTCTTTTGCGCTCCTTATTTCTGTCCCTTCTCACTTTCTGTCCTCTTCTATTTGTCATTGTCTCTCTCTCTCTGACACCTACTCCATTTATTTCTCTCTTGCTCGCTCGTTGTTTCTCACTTACACAGTCTCTAGTCTCTTTTCATTCACTCTCTTTTCGTTCTTTAGCTTTGGCCTTGTGCTTTGTTTATGCGAAGTTCTCTAACTTGAGTGCTGTGTGTGTGTGTGTGTGTGTGTGTGTGTGTGCGCCTGTGCGTGCGTGCGTGCGTTTGTGTGTGTGTGTGTGTGTTTCAATTACCTTGTGTGTGTTACACTGTGTCAGAGATGTGAAATGACAATGTTTCCAAACCAACATTTTCTTTACACGGAAAATACCAGTATCGTCATGTGAGTTGAGGACATGGTAGGTTAAATTCTGTGCAGATTACAGACAAAATTCACTTAATCAGCCTGTGTGTGTTAGTTTCCTAACTTTAACAGATCTTATCAGTCGATGTGGCCCAAAGCACTGCAGTGTTAACCAGCTGTCACTGCTCCTCTATCGCTGGTAACACCTCTGTGTTACCTTAAAGATATAATATGTAACTTTTCCTCATTAAAATTTCTAAAAATGATTAGACCTAAGTTATATAATTTGTTGAGCTGTGTACTTACTTGGTCGTTTTTAACTGGGTATTTTAACCAGATGAAGGATTTTAGTCATCGGACGTTTGGATCTTAAGTTATCAGAGAAACAAGCTGAGCAAACTTTAATGGCGGCTTGGCTCTCAGCCCCTCCGGGACGATTTTTAACGTGAAACTACTTGATTCAGTACTTTAACTGGTTTTAATCGGCTGGTACGTTTGTTTTTGGAAAGGAGGATAATTCAGCTCCCCGTAAAAAAAACAAAAACTCCTGAACGATTAAACCTAACCGGGAGAAGATGACTGGGAGAAGATGACTGCAGTGACAGCAATGGTGGTGAAGACAACAACTCCCATGATCTTCACTTGAACTTCATTTCATTTCACAGCTTTTCATTTTTTTTTTTTTTTTGATCTTTCATTGCAGGTTCTGTCCCCACTGTCTGACTCCATCCTTGCAGAGAAGACTGTGACCGTGTTGGATGACAAGGTAAAATAGCATACTGCTTTATTTTATGTCTTTGGGATGTGGGTTCATTTTATTGGCATTTATTATGATTGTGTGTTCTTAAATCCCGTCTTGCAGATCACTGGTTATACTACGGGACAGTATTAAGCTTAATAGCCTGAAAATGAAAGGAAACAACATCCAAACTGGCTCAGAGCAAATAAACACACGTGTATTAGGGAACATTGAATCCAAAGTACGCTATTACTGAGCAATCCAGTAACAGGTCATGGTATGGTATAACAAGGCGTAAGAAAGGTAATGTGACTCGGTAGCCTTTATAAGATCATCCATTATGGTTCATTTAAGATTTACTTTAACACTTAGCACGTTCAGTGTCTTAAAATTGTCAGTTATAAATATTGTATGTTGTTCTTTGCCTTAATATTAATGTTGCCACTGGACTATACAGTACTGTAATACTGCTTCCCCCCATAATTTCACCAGAGTTTATCAAAATTGCATCATACTTCAAAAAGTGCTGAATCTGCCCCACCTTGAAAGTAATTTACTTTCAGTTCTTTTTACATATAAGAGAATAATTTCGGTGCACTTTAAGCAAACCTTGTCTCTTAAACAACCATCCCCTTCGTTGTCCTTTTCTAGCCAGTAAAAGGGGAACAAACAAGTAATAGTCAAGTGTTTTCACTGGCTGCTTGTGTGAGTGATCTACAGTGTCGCTTGTTTGTCCAGGTCACCATCACAGACCTGGGAGTCCAGCTGGTGGCGTCTCTGTCCATCAGTATGACAGGGAGTCCTGGAAATTACCAGGCTATCCAGCTAATGACTACAGCCACGGACTTGCTACACACAACTAAACAGGTAGGAGATAATATAGGTACACACAATCATACACGCACACACATTCATACACGCACACACAGATCAAAATATCTACATCTCTGCAAGATTTCGTGTGTATCAGGTTTTCAGAATGTAGCTTGCACATGCAGACACATGATAGACGTACACACCTCACCGCCTTCAGGTTTCTATCAAACACACACACACACACACACACACACACACACACACACACACACACACACACACACACACACACACACACACACACACACTTGTTTTACTTTCATGGGGACCCATCATTGGCGGCCTGACCTTAAGCAGCCCAACTGAATGCTTAACCTCAACCCTAACCCGAGCCTAAACCTAATTGTAACCTAATCCCTACCAGGTCTTAACACTGAAACACTCATATAATCTTGGTGGGTCCAGTATTTTGGTCCCCACAAAGCTCGGCTCCTGGTTGCCCCCCCCGCACACACACACACACACACACACACACACACACACACAGACACACACACAAACTGATGGACTATGTCTTAAGCCTTTCACATCTCTATAGTGATACCCCCAAGGTTGTAATCAAACATCTTAAACAGTAATTCTGTGCTGCCAACATCATATTGCTGCTATCTCTTCCATAATCAGTTTCTAATTAGCAGTGCGTAACTTCCAGGCTATAGCACTACTTAGCTACAGTTACAACCACCTAAAGGTATTTTTGTTTTTGCTTTTTTGTTTTTTTATTGACAGTCCAGGCTTAAAATAGAATTCAATAAAAAAAAAAAAAAACTCTATATTGTTATCTAGAGCAATATAAAGGCAATTAATTTTTCAGTTAGTTTTGTTACAATATTCAATTGAAATCACAATTGAAACAACATGTTTAATATACATTTCCAACAAAAGTATAATTATAAATAAATATAGTAATGGTAGTTTTTAAAAAAAAAAAAAAACAATACAGTTGTTTTAAATACATTTTTTCTGATTCTCTCCACTTTTTCTCTCTTACACAGTCCATAACCATCCAAAATCTACAGAAAAACACACTCATACACACACCTAAAAACCATACACACCCACTGATGCCCACATGCATACAATATTGCACGGCTACTATGTTACAAGCTATTCCTGGCTCTCTAATCACATTGCCAAAGGTTATTTTATCACACTATCTCAAGCTATTATCCCTCACACCCTCTCTTATCCCTAGTTTCCCTTCTCCCTCCTTTTCTTTTTCTATTTTTTTTTTTTAAATCAAACAATATCCAACGTTATAATTTCTGTCCAAGGGCTAATTGGCCGCGAAGAAGCTCATTATGATGAAAATATAGTTCTGATCTCGTACTTTATCCAAACATTCATTTCTTTTTCTTTTCCTGCTTGTCTGCTTTTATCTACATCATTCACCATTACCTGTGGAAAGATGGTACGGCTATGGAGAGGGAAAAACAGAACGGCGGAGGAAAAGAGGGGGGAAGGATAAGGGGATGTAGGAGGCAAGGAAAAACGACAATTTAATGTGAAAATAAAGGGAGGGAAAGAGATTAAATGTTGTTCCTCATATTGGAGCTTAATTACTTTTGTAGGGAGGTTTTTGTTGTGTTATACCTACACAGTCTTTTCTGTGTTTTGATTAAAGAAAGCAGTGGGTTTTATCAAGGGAAATTAGTGAAGCAGGATCACTTAAAGACAAGCTGAGAAAAATACTTTCTCTGCTGAACTGTTTATTTTTATGGAATATCTGCTGCTAGAAGAAGACAAAAAACATTATTTTTCTAAGTCTTAGACCTCATTTTATTGGAAGACGTGGACAATTGAGAAAGAGATGAGAGAGAACAGAAAAAGAAAGTGTCTGTGCACAAAACGAAGTGGTTAGTCTATCTTTGTATTTTGCTCCAAGAGTAACAACATGCTGTTTGTTTCCATTGTGTTGAAGATGCAAACAGGTGAATCATTCAAAAAAAGTAGCACCATGTCAAGCTACCGAGGGCAACACCAGTGAATAACTTTACCTCCTATACTCTCAGAAAAGCAGGTTTGAAGAAAGAGCTATGGGCCTGTTAAAAATGAAATCTATCTATCTATTTTGAGCTAAAAACAGCTGCCTGCTGCATCCGGATATAACACTGATCAGAGTAGTAAAACTAAATCAAACAGTTAAGTTGTGTACGTAAAAAAACCAAAAGATGCTAAGAAAAAAATCTCCAAGCTGCAGACTCGGGTGATAATTCCTTGTCGATTTATCACTATGAGTGACACCTTTTACATTTCACATGTGTTCATATTAAAATATCAATTAGTGCAGCTTTAAATACCAGATCACTGGAATAACTCTGGATCTGCAACAGAAATAGCAGAGCACACAAAACATTTTCAAAGCCCATCAGAGGGTCAACCATGTATAAATGGTTTGCTTTGATTGAATGATCTATGTTTTTTCTTTTTTTTTTTCCTTTTTTTTTTTTTTTTTTTTTTTTGGTCTCATTCAGGAAGCCGCGATCAGTGCATGGATCCAGTATAGTGACGGTTCAGTGACACCACTTGATATTTATGATCCCAAGGATTTCCTCCTCTCAGCTGTCTCATTGGATGAGAGAGTAATCTCCATAACCAATCAGGTACTGGCAGCCTCTTTTGCTTGATCAGATGTGTAAAGTCAAGCTGTGTAAAGGATGCTTTAAATATTACTTTGAAAATTTTTACAGAAGGTAGAAAATAAATATTTGAAGATGATGCTCTCCAAAACATACCTTGACCGAAGGCCCACGGGTTTGTTAATCTTCACAATGTCCCTGCCATGTAGGAACAGCACTGGCCAATTGTGGTAGCAGAGGGCGACGGACAAGGGCCACTGGTTCGTGTAGAGATGGTTATCTCTGAGACCTGTCAGAAGTCCAAAAGGAAGAGTGTGCTGGCATCTGGAGTCGGCACCGTGTTGGTCAAGTTTGGAGCAAAGAGCGAGGAAAGAGGCGAGATGGGAAGAGGTGGACAGGAGGAAGGAGGGATGGACAACAGCACCAGTGAGCACCGAACAAAGGATGGAGGAGAGTGGAAGTCCAGCAGTGCAGCAGTGGATCGAGAGGAAGGAGCCATGAGGAAGGTGGGAAGAAACAATGTATGAATGAGAAATGGGCAAGGTTGTTAGAGGGATATTTTCTTTAAACAGAGATCCTCATTCACTACACCATCATCGTATAATATCATTGTATTCTTGGTAATTCAATAGAATGAGGATGACATGAACATTGACAGGTTTGAGAGGTAAAAAATGTAATCTCAAAAGTAAGTAGTAACAGTTATTTACCTACAATGTTTAGGTGAATGCACATATATATAGAAATCACACTTTGAATAAAAATTAAACATGTGCATGTGCTAATTTCCTCTCACCAGGTTAGCACAACAACCAAAAGCACAGTAACACATCGTGCTTCCGGTGGTAAAGCTGCCAGTGGAGATAGCAGCATCAGCCGAGGCAGCGGTCCAAGCCAGGCAGGGGACTACAATGGCTACCCAGCACAAGTGGAAGTACCAGGGACTGGGAACAGTGAGCTGACCCACACCACCAGAGGCCTGTCGGACCTGGAGATTGGGATGTATGCCCTTCTGGGAGTATTCTGTTTGGCAATACTGGTCTTCCTCATCAACTGTGTCAGCTTTGCTTTCAGGTAAAACACTGGAAAAATTGAGGAATCTATCGTTTTTATAATTTCAACTCAGTATATGAACTCAGCAATAAAAGTGTTTTGGTAGGTTAAATAGAAAGACCTTCACCCAGTTACGCTGTGGTTAAGAAACCTCATAGTGTGGACCATTATGTGACCCAGAAAGACCCATATACCCGGCACCTGAAGTTGATGGAAAGTGTGTTTCTTTGCTACATCTGGTCCATCAGTTATTGTTTCCTATTTGGTTATTAAGCCCAGAAATAATTGCTGATTTCATTTGTTTACTTAACAGAGAATTTGGGTTATTTTAATCTGATTGTTCAATCTAGCGGTTTTGGTCCAAATATATACTGCATGTAGCTTTTACCAAATTAGGAAGATTTTACACAACAAAGTTTACTTCTGGTGCCTTTATTGTACAGTCTATCTTTCTAATATTTAAATAAAAGGATGTCCATTGCAAAAATTACAGAAGCAGCACAGCCTAAAATTGCCCTCAAAAATTGTACTTCCGTAGGAGACTATTTATCGTTCTTTGTCTGCAGATACCGTCACAAGCAAGTCCCCGTTCTGGAGACTGGAGGCAACATGAACCATGCCCATGACTGGGTCTGGCTTGGCAACGAAGCCGACCTTTTAGCCGACCACTCTGATCAATGCCAGGGTGGGCTGCCGGATGAGTGCACCACCATCATTGACCGTAATGAAGGAGGATATGAGGAGAACAAGTACCTGCTGAACGGGGCTGGTAACACCTTGGTGATGGGCGTGGGCACAGGCATGGGCACTATTAGTGGGAGTGGTGGCCCAGTTGGACACCGTGGCATCACCCACGGACAAACCTTACCGAGATCTGTCCCAGAACCGCATCAGTGCCTTTCAGCAATTACTACTGGTGGCAAAGATGCCACTGACCAAGTGGAGCATCTGAATAATTCCCCCCGAGCCACGGCTGCAGCTGCAGTTGCAGCTGCCAAACGCAAACGCGTCAAGTTCACGTCTTTTGCCACTGTTCTGCCCAATGATAATTCAGGTGGGGGTGGCCCGTACACCAACTCCTCAGTCCTGGTGACCAATGGGAGCGAGGATGACATCAAGTGGGTGTGTCAGGATATGGACCTGGGTCAATCTGAAATCAGAACCTACATGGAGAGGCTACAAGACAATCTGTGACTGATGGGAAAGAGACTGAGGAATGGAGGGGCAGAGGATGAATGCAGGCGGGGGAGGATGGACAATGAGTACAATTCACCTGTAATGCCTTTGCAATGGATGAAGGGAGGGAGAATGGGAGAATTATGACACCAGTAAAAGAACATAAAGTGTGGCGAAAATTATTGAACAGGTAGTTTAGTGGATGCTTAAATTTAGCTCCACTCAGGCTATGGAAAGAATTCTGTCATCACTAGCTCACACCGAAATCAATGGTAGCAAACAATAATAACATGAGTTTATTTTATATTATTTATTGTGACAATATTAGTGTAAAAATCAATAATATTTGGATATGAATGTTTATTTTCAGACTACCAGTAAAGCATTGTGCTATACAGTAAATTCAGGGTATGTTACTGGATACACATTATTAAGCCACTACACATTTAATTAAGGATGACGAGAACTTACATCATGTCCTGACTTCAGAAGTCTTTTTTACTCATATGGTATATTGCCAACATTGACAGTGGCTGTTGATTGATTATTGAGAGATCTAGTTTTAATATACAAACCTGTCATTGACCTGCCAATTCTGCTGAATGGTTACACAACGAATCACCAATTTCTCTGAAGAACAGATGCACAGCAAAGATACAAATCGTTTTGCTCTTGTTCTTTCATGGGACACATCTCCTTTTGGCATTGCTCATAATAAAAATGTAACATGTAAAAAATATACATATATATATATATATATTCCAAGTAGTCAAATACAAATTCAGGCATTTTGCAGTCACCAGTGGGAGTTGCCATCCAGTACTGTATTCAGGCAATCTTGCTATTCCCTCAAACCAAATGTGTCAAGAGATGGAAAATGATATGTCATACAAAAGACTGTTTCTCCCTTGGATCCAAGACAGAGGCATTTAATCTTGCACAATTTCAAAAAGGAAAGGACATTAGCCATATTTGAGGCTTTCTCCCTGTATTCAGAACCAATCCTGTCATCGCCTGGCCCCTCTCCTTTTCTGTGACTGGACAGCAGTAGAAACTTTGTGAACTGAAGTGCACAGTGAAATACTGTGAAATACTGTCTGTAAACTAAAACGGGACAGACTGAGGTGTCTCATACAAAAAGGAGTCTGCTTGGGCTTGGCAAAGCCTGATGGAACACTGAACAATGAGGATTATTTGAAATAGAAACCATGTAGGCTTCTACACAGACCAGAGTACCTACAGTGTTATACATGGAGCAGGATATTATGAATGACATTACAAAACAAATGAAATGGAGTGACACCTTGAATATCTAACGAATGGGTTCCTGAAACATGTTTGTTGTCGCTGAACTCTATTATAAATATATTTTCCTTTTGTTTGTCCTTTTTGATAAATAGAATGTTTTTATTATGTTTTTCGTTATTGTTTTTTCCTCATTTTGGAATATATTAATTGTAGCTTTTTATTTCAGAGATTTATTAAGATTTTAAGGATATATGATTCTTTTTTTTTCTTCTAGAGATCTATTTATTTAAATTAACATTTGAGAGGGTGAGGAAGGAAAGAAAGACCAAGCGCAAAGATTGAAAACAATAGACCTGCTGGTGATCGATAGCACATACAGTAAGAGTAAGTGAAGAGAAGGAGACAGATTAGGCAGAGGTTGCCTCACCTTCGTTAAGCTCAGGTGACGAGTCATGAAAAATCGACAATAAAAAAATAAAGGAGAACTGTAAGATTGTCAAGATTGCAATATTTATTTATAAATGTGTTACTGTTTCAGAGTACACTGTATGTTGTAAATAAGTAAACATGCTTCAAAGTGCTTGTGAATAAGATTGCAGGTCACTAGGCAACAACATGGTGATATTTTGTACATTTTACGGTGCAAATATGGTACACAATACTATCTACCACCACAATGTGAAAGTGATTACTATTGGTTCTTATTGGTTCTTTTTCTAAAAGTGTTCCTGTCTTTGTTTAAAGTATTGAATGAGTTCTTGTCTTTGTACAGGGTAGGAATCAGTTTACCTCCATGAAATAAGAATGGAGGCACTCCGTCTTGTATCACTCACTCAAAAATTGCTTGAGGATGGTGAGTCTGACAGATCCATTTCAGAAAGAAACCAAATCAAATGTTAGGAATGTTTACCTGTGGGCCAGCCCAAGGGAAGACAAAGGCAGATTCTGGATTACTGCCGAAACTAAGCATCTCTATTTTCAATCATAAGTTAAACAAGAACAAAATTATAAAAATTCACATTGAAATCACAACCCAAATTATTGGGTTTGAAAGAGAAAAAAAGAGAGGGTTGAAGGAAAAGACAGCTTGGATAGACAGATAAGAGACCTGAGCTGACTCAAATGGGGGAACTAGATGGGCTGTACAGCCTCCACCAAAGCAATAGATATTTTTGACTAATGAGCGCGACAATACTGTATGGACACATATACACATGACTTTATCTTGCCTACTCTAACGTAGCAACAAGACTGCTGTGAAAGGATAAGTCGAACAGGTTCACATTCAATAGCCGCTTAAGGTATAAGTGTAGCAATGTTCTCAGATGAAAATACCTTTTGAGCTTTTGACTCTAAACATGCTAGAACTGTGAGTTTAATCATACTTTACAGCCTGTGAGACCTATTCTACCTGTTGTATAATTTTAAAACTGTGTGGATGTGAATTAAAGAAACACAAGGTTAGTTTTGAGAAATTCTTTTTGGGGGCATTTCAGCTTTTATTTGATACGAGAGAAAGAAATCTTCCGTATGCAGCCACTCTGAAAGGTCTGCAACTTACCGCATGTTTAGTGAACTACTGCTCACACTTTACACAGTTTCCAAGAGGAATTGTTTTAAAAGCATATATATTCGGCTTCTCTCGCATATTTGCAGCTGTCAGAGGTTTTCACAGAAAGGCCAGGATATGTGGTAGTTTGCAACTAAAGAGTAGAGGTTTGTGTGTTAATTCATGCTAATTTGGTTTACCACATTCAACAGAGACTTTTTGACACAGATAACTCTAGGTACAGAGACAAGAGTTGGTTTTTATTTAATTTTTTATTTTTCCACGTTCTTCTCAGAGGCTGTTTTGCTGGTATACAGGTGTTATACCCAGCCTAGGGGAGGCCTGAGCATAGAATAAAGTGACTCCCCTCTCCCTCTCCCCTCGTATCATATCTTCTAGCAATCCGCCTCCTACAGAAATATGTTTGTATTTAACCCATGTAATAGCAATTTTTAACCAACGCAGGGAGCGGTTTTATGTTCCTATAGCGCAAGAAAAGTAAGGGTGTGGCAGTAAGGGAGGTGATTGGGCAAAAAAAATATGTTCAGTTCAGAATTTCAATAATCAGCATAATGCTGCACGGGAACATTTCTTTTCTACCAAATTTTATTTTAGTAATGCGAAACAATTTCATATGAACGTAAGTCTGGCAAGAAAGGTTTTGAGACAGATCTGGATGCCACTCAGCTTTGTTATCCACATTAGGAGGCACTTTGTCTGTAAAGTATCTGCATATATGGTGCTGTCTTATATTTCTGACAGAAAAGAAGAAGCCTTTTTTTCAGAAGACGGTTTTAAATTATTAGCAACTGCAGATGTTTCCTCTCACACCCGATCTCGCAATAACACTCCAGTGAAGTGAAAACACTACCTTAGAACCACATTAGATCTGCATCCTGTAACACACATCCCTCAACCAACTTGTTTTCAGACCAATGCGCGTAACTTCTAATGGTGGAAATACAGGCAGCGCTTTTCTAAACAATTCCTCTCGGATGAAGCCAATGCACAGCAGTAGTTCACCAAGCAAGAAAAACAGTAAAAAAAACCACAAAACCACTGAAAAAACCACAAAACCGCTGAAAGACAAATATTGTAAGCAAAAGACTTTAATGGTGTTCAGTTGTTATGTAGTTACAATGGGAGGTACACATGAGCAGCAGTTGAACGTGCTGGAGAGGTGCTAGTGGACATAGGCCCTAAAGGTCTTTTGTTTAATTTGTTTTTTCTTTTTGGTATTGTCATTGTTTAAACATGGTTCCTGGAGGCCAATAAAGACCCATAACCAAAAATGGACAGCCTGCTCCTTTGTCTTATAATGCTCCCTTATCGTTTAATCAATTTGAGTCATAACAACAATCGGGTACAGTTTCCGGCTGTGATAGTCTTGGATTTGACTCATAAAATATCAATAAATACTTTTATTACAGTTCCGGTGTATCAACCTTTCATGGAAATGGTATTGTACAGAATAAAATCACATGGGTAGATAACAATAGCTGGAACTTGAGTCATCAGGACTTACATGTGTAAATAATTGTGTTTTTTTTTTTCAATCAGACGTGTATTGAAATGTCAAACTAAAACGAAGAGACTGCACAAGGGTTATTTTACTTGAGTAGGTGACACCAGGTTTATGAAATGCATCATAAAAAAACGAATCAGTTGTATATATTTGAAAAGATATGGTGCCTATTTTACCATAAAAGAGAAAAAAATATATAATTTGACTAAAGATTTGAATGACCCAAAGCTTTGCATCACAGTTAAGAGAACACACTCTAAACATGTATTTTGTATATTCGTGTGGAACCGTACATCTAGAATAGGCAGTGTTAAAATAATATCACCAAAATGAACAGAAAAAAAGTAATTTTATGAGTAGTACGCCTGATAGTTTTCATAAACTGTTTGTTCCCAGTTACTTGTACTTAGACAAAAGACAAGATTTTCCATTGGTGACTTTGTAAAAACACTTCAGATCAACAGTGACTGAACCTTTAATTCGGAAAACCGTCAGTAGTGTCATGAAGAGCTATAAGACAACAGAAACAGACTTCACTGTTCAGCACACCTTCGGTCATAGAGGAGGAACTAATGAAATCACCTGGTGTCATCTTTGGCCTTGAACAATACCCGAAGACGGCACCAGGCATGTCTGGCCTAGAACAACACCTGCCGAATTGGCGCTGACTCACACTAATGTCGGTGCATTAAGGCAAATCTAATTTTCAGAGCCTGGCAATGCAGTTGCACTCCATCCGCACCAGCTACATGCAACATGGCAAATGATATGCCCCTGACTGAGTTTAAGCTACTGTACTTGGCATAAAAGCTTAACAGCTACAGTATAATTTTTTTCTTTTCTTTTCTTTTTTTCTTTTTTTTGCTCACATTTTACAAATGAAGTGACCACTGTACCTCTGGGTGCAACTGATCCTTTGAGATCCCTCGCTAAATTTGTCGGGTGTTTAATCACCAGGTTTCAGTGAGCTGCCGCTTCGAGGCCCAGTGGGAGCCTTGATGATGAAGAGAGGCATTTACATCAAAAGTTAATTAAGATAATGCTTAATAGCCCACCGGACTGCCATGAATAAGTATGACATTAGATATCCATGATAAAGTTTACATTTGATCTTAAGTGCCTCCATCACCCTGGGGCATTCTGGCCACCATCTCACAAAGTGTGTAAAGAAAAGCTGTATTATGAAAAAAGGAGTGTTGGGTCAATGTCCTCTTGAAACGCTGTCGTCGGCTTGACCAGTTCCAAACAAATGTCGGGAAGATTAAACATGCTGTGACTGATGTGTATTCTTGATGCCTTTTGTATGAAAATGTTTAAGCCTCCTGAACTTTGACTTTGAGGATGCCAAAAGCCTGTCACTCAATGGAGCTGCTGTCTAAAAAGACACGATACAGTGATGACACGATTAAACGTAGCTTAACTCTGTGCTGTGGCATTCATCCGTAGCGCAGACTGTATTAAAACCCAGAGGCATATGACGGGCTTGTCCCGTTGGTGAATAAATATGTGACAAGTGGGTTATGACAGGCAAACAAAATTTATGAATATGTGCAGAAACTGGGTATTTGTTGATGCTGAATCTGTCACACACGTCCTTGTAGGACTCTTGGTTGGACAGAGTCCACAGTTTTCTCAGTAGGGTATTGTCTGCTGAAATAAAATGGTTCAAATGTAGTCAAATAAACCCAACTAGCAAGAGGGATTTATCACATTACATACAAATGTTAGTGATTTAAATGTTTTAATCTAGCCTTAATCGGATTATGCAGTTTACAGCGATTTAAATGTAAAAACATTTTTTTTCTACCATGATCAGTCATCACCCGCTTGCATTGTTATAAACTTCTGTTCATTTAAAATGCACATCACCCAAAGAGTGTCTGCATACTTTACAAGTTTAAAAAAAAAAGAAAAAAAGAAAAAAAAGAAAACACTGCACCATGGTGGCACGAATAAAACTGCTGAGGAGAGAGTAAGGCAGGGTCAGTGTCAGTATGGGAAAATGAAAAGGTTTAGATTTCGATTCCTTTATCAAATAACAGCCACTTTTTTTTGTTATTTTTTATTTTGTTTCATTGAGCTTCCTTGGATGAGTGAAACAGCGCCCCTCTGGGCTTGTAACGGCCGGTAACCCGTCCGTCGGTGTGGTCGGAGATGGTATAGCATTGTCACAGTCGAGGTAATCCAGCCACATCTACCTCAAGGGAGGGGGAGGCCAGGTGGAGTTCGTTAGAAAAATTGGACGTATCGAACAACGGTCGCTGTCACTGTCGTTCCGCCGTAAATGAACAAGTTACCGGAAGAGAAAGTGAGGGGGGGGAGACTCTGAAGGCCGTCACAACAGACGACAGAAAGTTTAACAACATTTATAAAAAAACAACAACAACCTAAAAACAAAAAACACAAACATAAAAACAAACAAACAAAAAACGACGGCGTTAGCTCGTTTTCCAGTGCTGCTACGGCCAGCTAACGTTTTAGTGCTTTTGTAAGACTAGTTATGAACCTTAGCAGTGATGGAGAGAGACGAAGGGGAGTCTTCTGAACAAACAAACTCAATTACCCCTCACAGCGACATGATATGGACCATTTCATCTCCATGAAAAGAAAGAAGAAAGTAACTCAACGTCAAGTAAGGTGAGTCAGATGCAGCAAACTGCCTGTGCGTCTCTGCTCGCTGGTTCCTCGGCTTTACTGTGTGTATTTCACTCCTAGCTTTGTGGTAGATGTTATGGAGGCTAGGTTACGTGCTGGTCTGTTTTTGCTGCTACCTGGACAAGCCCGCTGAGGCTTTGACTATTGTGATTTTTTTTTTTTTTTTTTTTTTCTAACCAGTTTTGCATTTGTTGGCCTGTAAGAATTTCTACACCCTTGATGTGTTTCAAGCTGTGTTGTATAATTAGTCATTAACTTTAATAAGGAGACCTGGAAATCTGTTGGCTTTTGGGGTATGTCACGTAACTGATATATGCAGTAGTGAGTGACATGTTGTTTTAGTGTCCAGTCTTTTTTTTAAATCAGTATCAGAGTATAAGCTTTGTGGCACTGCATATGTGTGAAGATGCATAAGAAAGTTGTGTAAATCATGTTGTTGTTGTTGTTGTTTTTAGGTGTGAACATAAAACAATTTGAATGTGGTTTGTTGCATTACACCACAGTGGAACAGTACTACAAATCTGAATTTCTTAACTTTGTTGGCCAAATGACACATCATCCTACTTCATACCTTAATACTTTAGATGACTTGTCTGACCTGGCTTTTAAACCATACAATTGCTTAAAATGAGTGCTATAGTTTCAGAGTTAATTCAGCTAAGGATTGGTGCCCCCCAAGGGGTCTCATGATAAAGGTGATTGGTCACAAGATGATAAGAGTAATAAATACACAAAATAAGTTTATTTTTACTTAATTTACTCTATTTTCTTTTCTCTTTTAAAACGTGAAATACTGGATATTTTAAATTTTAGGACCTCTAGATTCTTCAAATAAAAAAAATCTGATAGGGAAAACCCACTCATGTCCACACTGAGGCCATAACCTGTGATGTCGGGGTCACAAGCAGACATTACCTCATTTCGTGTCTCATGCCAAAATGGCACCAACAACTGGGACGGGTCTGTCCCTTGTGGTTTAAATGGGCAGAAACCACCACTGGTAAATTGACTTGCCTGTGAAGAAAGATGGATATGAATTTAGAAACAAAATAAACAAAAAAAGGATCACTGACTGGCTACATGTATGAATGAACTGTGATTTCATGCCTTCATATTGTTGGCCTTCTCTTTTTTCGAGTGCTCTGTGGGGGCAGACAATAAATAGAATCTGAAAATGGGTTCAAATAAGACTTAGCTAGACAGGAAGGAATAAGTTACTTCAGATGAAAACAGTAACAATGCCAGCTAGGGCTGGGTACTGATGTTCAGTACTTTTATGGAAGCGACCGAATCGCTTAGATGCTATCAATTATCGAAAAATGCCTTGTCGTACGCTATCAGATTTCGATATCTAAGGAGTAAATCTCATCAGCGTCAGTGAGCCACTAAGCATTCAGCATACTTCTGTCAGGATCTAATAATTATGTTGGTGACTGGCTGTCCAATGTTATGTTAAAACAAACACATTGTAGAGGTATACGGGAAAAAACACTATGTTGCGTCATGAGATGGGGCTCAAGAGTGTTGGCTCCATTTTAATGGGCCAATAGGCCGCAATGCAATATATGCAAAAACGACATTGCACGCCAAGACCACCAACAGGGTGAATTTGGTGAAACACTTGAACGTGTCTGGAATAAATTTAAGAGCAGGAAGTTGCCAGTGTGCAACTGCAAGAAGAACGGAAAACAGCTATCTTCCTCTCAGCAGTGCGCCTAACATTACAGAACATCCTTCAAAATCTCCACCACTGGATTCCTGGTTATTGGAGGTTTACTGAGGATGCTGCTATGACTGGGATGTTTAGCAACAGGTAATGTTTAGCAAATATAAAAAATTAGGGCAACTTATACTGGGTTGTACTAAATTTAACCTTACTGTAATAGGTGCAGTGACTTAAACTGGGACCCCCATGTGATGTTAGATACTGTTTGTGTGTAGCTGGGTATAGATAGCCAGATAAATAAGAGTTGAAATGCATTAAGATTGACAGTACCTGACCAACTTGAACTAACATAGGTTAGCTTGATAAAATGTGCGTGTCCATTGGGTCGGCTGGCTAAACAGCTCAGATGTTATTTTTCTCCTGTTCACATTAGCCTCTGCCCCTGTCCACCCTGGTGTGAGGAGGACAATGACAGTACGTGTAAATCTGTCAATCACACTGGCAGAAAGAGGAAAAATGTCCAAGGAAAAAAAGGATGAGTGCCACAGATTAGTCACCAACTTTATTATCAGCGGTTTGCTCCCTTTTTCTGCAGTGGAGGCTAGGTAGGGGGTTTGGGTAGGGCAGGGAAGGGGACGACTCAAGGGATTGTTTTCCTGCATTAAAAATATTTGCTCCAGCAGAAGACAATCCAACCCATTACTTGCTGTCTGGTCTTCTTCTGCACCTCTGCTCCTAAACATGCAAAATAACCAAATTTACACTAGGAAATGGATGCTAAAATCTCTGCAGCGCTACTTTGGTCACTCGACACAAAGTGGCCTGCCGTAATACAAACGGAGCCTAGAAATTTAAGTTAAACTAAGTGACTACGGAAACTTAGGAGGTACAGAAAAGGCGATGTGAAGCAAGGTCATTTCCACAGGGAACATTAATAAAAATTAACGGTAAATAAGAATAACTCAAAGATAAAATTCACAAATACTCAACAGAATCATTAAATGATAAATAAAATTTGTAAATACAAATTAGAAATAAGAATTTAATAAAGTGTATTTTTAACTCTGTTACACATGGTGGATGTAAATAAGCTGCAAAGGGTGTCGTAATTTAAAGGTGTAGAGTTTATATAATCTTCTAGCCTAGATGAGTATTGTAGGGAGGGATGGACAGTCGTATTAGCTTATTCCATCATCAGTGTGAGCTATTGTGCTCATAGGACAGTATACAGTTTTATTAGTCTAGGCAATAAAAATATGTATATTTTTCCAGAATGGAGAGACTTTCTGATGAGGATTTCGGAAAAGCCGAACAGTTCGTCAAAGTTATAAAGATACAAAGTTATGAAGATACTAATCCAACCCTGGGTCAGATTCTGTCCATTTTGGGGAAAATTCCAGCAGCACTTCACAGTTACTGAGGAGGACAGCTCCTATGTAAAGGTGATAAATGGTCTTGTCAGCCACTAATCAGCCACTCACAATACAGTCCTCAGAACCCTCCCCAGGCAGCCTAACAACCATTCACACCATGACTCATGTGACCCTAAAGACTTACATGATGCATGGATGGGTCAGCGACACATGTGACCTCAACGACTCTCAATATGTTAACGACCTCACAAGCGGTTAAATATCTGGGACTCCCCAACAGTTAGTTAGAACTGAAGAAACCTGTTGCATGAGAGGTGAAGGTCTCCAAGTAGGTCAAGCAAGTCCAGTTGCCTTTGTATAGCATATAGAAATACTCTACTCTTATTTCATCTGAAGGTCCCATCTTAGTTCCGGCTTTTATACACTTTTATTTGCTGATATTATGTCAACAGACTACTTCAAGTCGTGGTCAATAGGTTTATTTTTCATGTTGTAAAACTTCTTTGAGTGGAAAAATGCCAAGGTGCTGAAACATAAAACTAGAGTTGAAACAGACAATTTAAGTTACACCACATTGAGGTAGATAGTTTTATATGTTTATGTTATGAAACTGCTTTTAGTTTTCTAAAAATGCCAAGGAGCTGAAAAATAAAACTAAGATTTGTACCGTAATGTAATTTTCTTTTTGTTAAAATGGATTCTATAAAATTGGTATTGAGAAAAAGTATTATTCGGGAACTGGTATCGAACTCAAGGTATCGGTACTGGTACTGGTATTGGTACCAAAATTTTCACTGCCCCTTCTGGCAACTCTCACACAGGCTTACAGCATTATTACTCCTGCTTACCTTATCTTGAAAGAAAAACTCTCCATCTTTTATGTATAAACATACATTTTATATGGCTCTATAAATGTTCAGGTTTTTTGTCTTTACAAATAGATACCCTCCTCACCTCTATGAGTGAATTTTTTCTTTGTAAATACTATATTCTCCGTTTACACACAAAAAGAAAAAGTTGTTTCATTGCTGTCTGAACTGCAACATCATGTAGTTCACCCTGTTTGGATGATGATGAAATATTGCTGCAAAGCACAAACGTTGTTTAGCCTTTGTAAATTCAGCTTAACAGTCAACAGTCAAATACCTCTGGAGATAGCATCAGTGCATTGGCTCAATTCAAAATTACACTCATCGAGCACTTTATTAGGAACACAAAACTAATACTTGCTGGGGCCTCCTTTTGCTCTCAAAACAGCCTCAAATCTTCTTGGCATGGATTCCACAGGATGTTGGAAACTTGCCTTTGTGATTTTGGTCCACGTTGACCTACTTTCATCACATAAGTTCTGCAGATTTTTCAGCTGTACATTTATGCTGTGTCTAGATACTGTTGTGCATGAAAATCACAGGAGGTCAGCAGTTTCAGAAATATTCAAACCAGCCTGTCTGGCAGCAACAACCATGCCATGGTCAAAGTCACCGAGATCCCATTTTTTCCCCCATTCTAATGTTTGATGTTAACATTAAATGAAGCTCCTGACCTGTATCTGCATGATTTTATGAATCGCAATGCTGCCACACAATTGGCTGACTGCATAATAGCATGAATAAGTGGGTGTACAGGTGTTCCTAATAAAGTGTTCGGTGAGTAAATGTGAGGTTTTCTTGAGGTGATGTTCAGTTTAGAAGTGTATGTGTTTTAGTATCTACAATACTGTCAGCAACTGCTTAGGATGAACTGTATCACTGTAATCAGTCTACATGTTTTCGATGCGTTCTTTCAGAATTTTTGGCCATGTGTGAAACTCTGCTCCTGATTACAAAGTAGATTTTGAAAGGATCCTGCAATGGCAATACATATCTTCCAACTCTTGAGCTGTTCTCTTTAGAGGTGAGACAATCCTTGCTGCTTAAGGGCTGAATTTTGTTTTGCTGTTAAATGACTTAAAGTCAATCTGAGTCAATCTCTGTAATCAAGGCTGGTGTGCAAAACTTCCTCTTTCGATAACAGATTAAAAAATTAATACTAACATGTAGACTCGGTGTGCAAACACCACAGCTTGAATTAGGGTTGGTTAATAACAAAAACTAGCCAGAACTATGTGGTTCAATTTTGAGTGAAAATAAGGATTTGAGGGAGAAAAAAAATAGTAATCATGTCACTAATCATATTGTCTCCAAAATGCTTCCCATTTTAGGCTGTGTGTATAGACGTTGCAAGTGCTACATTCACTTGCAGCAGATTATTTTGGGCATCTCATTGCTTTCCCAATTGTGTTTTCAGTCCACAGTGAGCAAAACATCAGAAAATTGTTTTATACAATACACCGCCATCTCAAACTACAGCCTTCTGAATGACCACAGTTCAATCAACAATTCACTGACGAGTGTGATCAAAAACCGAATATGAGAGATTTCAAAGAGGTAGGATTTATTTAGGGCTGTAGTCTTCCGGGTTGACTGGTCGATTGGTTGGTCTATATGCTCTCTTCCGTCCAAATTCTTCTTTATAATTCATTTAGGCTAACAAGGCTACCAGGTAGAGTGCAGTCAGTGCACTGTGGCCGATTTAGTTAATGTAGAGATAATGAGCAGATTTTTTTTCCCCGCAACCAATCGATTGGTGGAAGAGAAAAGTAGGTACGATTTCAGTTGACCAAGATGTTCTTGACTAAAGCCCTAGACATATTATATAGATATTGTATTTAATTGCGGTAGTGTAGATTTTCCTACATATTTCCTACAATATTCCTATTTTTCTGGTATTTCATCGCACATTTTAAGCTCCTTATTGTGCAAACAGAACTGTTTTCACTGGCATTTGCGCGACAATGGCCCATAATTTATTGCATTAAGAGCTTATATATATATGTGCATGAAAATTTTTCACTTATTCATTAGGAGAACATGCTTTGTTTCAAGCAAAGCTTTTGCTATTCAAATACATCTTAAAACTTAATTAAACATCTTTTTTCTTAGTAGTCACAATTTCCGTAGGGTTGAATGAGTATTAGCCTGGTTACAGATTGTCAGATTTGAAGATTTGCTCACTTTTTCTATTTCATATTGATATGTAAATATTTATCTCTTTTGGACATGAATTTGTCATTCTTTTTGTCATTTAAAGAGTAAACAATCAAATTATTGAAAAATTCAAATGTATAATTTTACCGACTTTCAAATTTTGCCCATGAACCTCAGTTTTTGCAGCTTGACTCTGCTTATGTGACCCTTAAATACGCAGAGGCATGCGGATGCTGCGATGATATGTATTTTACACTCCAGTGAGAATGCAGCTATTCAGAGAGGCGAGACTCAAGAGGGAAAACAAGAGCAGTAGTCCAAATCTAGATCCGTATCACTCTTTATGAGTAGTTAGGGTCACATAGAGCCTCTCTGGCCATTTCTCCAAATATCATCCCATTTTCTTCTATCACATACCACAACGCTGATGTTAGAATACTTCTGTGTGTGTGTGTGTGTGTGTGTGTTGTGTTTGTGAGTGTATTTGCCTTTCCATCCTTATAAGGACCAACTTGTTCTAACAACAATAGGAAGTTGAAGGAAAAGCTCCAAAGTGAGGCAGTTTTGTTGTGCAATTAGTTTACAATGCTAGAATAAATTCTACATTGATTTAGGATTAACTTAGAGTTGGAGCTAAAATTATTCACTTGGTTAAAGGCGGCCTTCTAATGCATACAAATACGGTTATGCCTTATGTATTTGTTACCGTGAACTTGAATTTTACCATTTAAGCATTTCCTTATATTTCCTTATTGTATTCCCGTATGCACAGGTATATGTTTGTCTGTCTTCTGTACACCTGTCTGTCAGTGTGTCTGTGCATTTGTGTGTGCATGTACGCGTGTGAGCGTGCATGCATGTTATGATGAGTCTCTCTGTTATTGTTGTTGTTATAATACTACTACTAATAATACAGAGCTATTTTAGAGGGCGCACAGTAATGACAGTATTACCTTCACCTTGTCAAAATAGAGCCATAGTGCTTTGGTCCATTATGGCAAATACACCTTGTACACTTTATTTTATGCTCGCAGGGCACACAAACATACATACACAAACACACACAAGGACTAAAGCCACCAGGACTATAATACACACCTTTTATTGTGCTTGCAAGACAGACATCATCAGCACCCTTCATATCCAGTCCCATATAACTCCATGAAATGACACATACATAGTTTTTGCCACCTCCTACTACCAATACAACACAAATAATAGTTATAATAGTTAAGTGTGCATACTTATGCGTCTGTGTGTGTGCGCAACTGAAGCACATGCTTGCTTGTGTTTATTCTCTTATTCTAATGAAGTACTGTAGATGATAAGGCTTTGAGGTCGCACTATTATTTGTCAAAAATTAAACTTATTTGTTAAGTTAAAGTTTCTTTGTGGAAGAAAATTAGATGCTTACTCGACTAACTTCTATATTTTTCTCTGCTTTTATATTATTGATTTCTTACAAAATAGTTTCCTTTGAGAATAAACACATGGTTAAGGTTATGGAACGGTCATGGATATAAGAAAAAGCATTGACCCCGGTAACACATGGGAAACAAACAGCGGTCTCCTTTGTGTAAGTCCTGTTGACCCATCCGTCCAGCCTCCTCCTAATTTGAACTTTGTTGCTCTATATACTAAACACCCAACTTCCCCCTTTGCCCCCTTCATAATTACTACAGCTGCTGAAAGTTGCCTAACAATAAAATGTTACTATGGGTCATAATAAGCTTCTTGCAGAGATGCCCTATGGGCTCATTTTTTAAAGAACGGTCTCCTTTGTATAATTTGCTGGTCAATTTATTATCTAGCCACACAAGTGTTTGCAGTTTTCCAGAAAGTTTAAGCTGCTTTTGCTGCGGCTTTTTGTTGCTGCAGTTTACCACCACCCTCTGGACTGGAGTGTGCATATGTGGATATGTGCAGCAAATATGTTTCAAATCATATTTAGCAATATGAGACACATTTAATGAAAAGTGTAAATGGGGCCTAAGCTGACACCTTTTTTTTAAATTTTGTCCTCCTCTAACCCAGCCTCACCGGCTTAGTTTCTGTGTCTCCGTCTTTCCCATTCTCTCTGTCAATACCAGTTTCTTGCACTTGCAGCTGTCATATAGTGTAGTCTTTCTACCTTACATCTGTTTGCCTCCTTTGCACACACACTTTTCTTCTGACTGTCCACACAGGTTTACAACTCAAATGCATTTACTTTGATTTTTTCCTTTCACACACACACAGTCTTTCTCTCACTTTGACACTCCATCTCTTTCGCAGTCTGTCTTGCTCTCTCTCTCTCTCTCTGTCCGTCTCACTTGCTCATGCACATGCAGTATTCCACTCCAATTTAACACTGCTTTCCATTAACATGTGTTTTGTCCGTCCCTGCAGGCTCTGCTCTGCTACACTAGTTGATTTACAGCTCTTATCAAATACATATTGCCAAGCGAGTGAGACGTGCAACCTTTCATTTGCACGCCGCCGCCCTACAAATTCGACACGCTACATTAACAAGAAAAATGACTGCTGCTATGCATGCCAAGAGCCTGTGTGCGTGCGTGTGTGTGCGTGCGTGTAGATGTGTTTGTGTGTATGTGCTTGTTTGTGCGGGACAGTGAGACAGAAAGATGGATAAAAAATGCCACAAAAGGAAATACTGTATAGTAAGTGTAGGTGAGAGAGCAAGGGAGAGTATGTACATTCGAAGTTGTGTAATTTATGGGTGCAAGTATGTGCAGGTTTAACAGTGATGGAGTGTGTGTTTATGAAAGAGAGACTAAGGCCAAAATGGCCATATTTACCATCAGGGTGTCCTGGGTGCCCACCAAAGGATGCCAGTGGGGCCTTGAATGTGCAAAGAAAAATGTAAAACTGATGGAAGAAGTCCTGTTTTTGACGGATCTGAGTGCATTCCAAAAGCGCAAAAAAAGCACCCACTGAGACAGAGACAGAGTGACGAGAGGTTTAGAGAGGGTATGTATTGGTATTGGTTAGTATATATTTGTGTGTTCGTCTGTGTGTCTGTCTGTGTGTGTGTGTGAATGTGTGTGTGTTTGTGCGTGTGTATGTGTCCTACCACTATCAACTTGAATAGCCATGGGGTATTCAGTCCCTAAAGGTTGCGTGGACTTTGGTTTGGTAGTCTTGAGAAAACCAGTGAGAATTTAATTAAATCTGTCACAGAAACTGCCTATATTTGCTAATAATCCAAAACTAATACATCTAGATTAAAAAATGAGAACAACATTTTGTTTATATTACAATGAACTTCATTAGCTTAATTTCTAGCAATAATAAATTAACATTACCACCAGCTAATACTGAAATGTTTTGGTACATCATCGCACTCATCTCATTAACCTTACCAATGCCGTTGGGTGTTCTCTCAGTGGATGGAAGTGTGGTAGAGTGAAACCGTTTTTTAAAATTAGGATAAGTTGATCAGGCATGTACAACACCCAAAGGCCAACTAGTGTTCTACCTTTATCTCCCGAGATTTAGAAAAAAGTATTGGCTTTAGTGTTACTTTAGTATTTGGGACCGAACAATTATTTGTAAATTGGTTAGCATTGTAACTAATCTACACAGAATAATTATATTAATAATAATAAATCAATTAAATTAAATTCTCAATTGATACATGTAATGTGGTCAGAATAGTAGTTTTTTCCTTTATCCTCCCTACACGACATTCAATTTTGTATGCAAGTTGCCTATGCTAAAACAGACATTTTTGAGCTTTTATTTTTGCTTATTATTTGATTACATTATTATTTAATACATTATGAGGTTTCCATAGGTGATCAAAGATTTTTTCAGCCTGCTGATGTTTGCTGATTTTCCTCTGGGACTTGTATGTAGAACAACCAATCTGCAATGACTAAGCAGCATTTATGTAGGTTAATGATAGGCGCATTTCACACAAGCACACCGACAGCAGTTTTGGTGTCAGAGAAAAGTATTTCTTATACATTTTTCCCCTTCTCAGTTTTGTTTGAGAGCCATTGTTGGACTTGAACCAAAACTTGCCCCTTTGCAAGCCTGGGTCTGCGAAAATGAAAGCATTGACTTTAAATGACACAAGACACTGAGGTACTTGTGAGTCCGTTAGGAAGCCGACTTATCCCGGTCTGCCTATCTATCCTGTTTAAGTTGATGAATGACCGGTCAAGGAGTTTATTGCAAGAGAGTTTATTGTCATGAGAGATGGCATGCAGCAGAAGTCTCTGGTCAGACCAGAACCAGGGTCGTTATTAATCCTTATAAGGAAGTTTGCCTCAGCAAAAAAAAAAATTCCATACTGTAGAGGTTTTTCTAGACTTTCAAAACTTTAAACTGTCTTTCTCCTGGTAGGTTTTGGCTTTGTCAGTCTTTTTCTGCAGCCCAAGTAAGTCTGTAAGTAAAATTCTGCGTGTGTGTGTGTGTGTGTGTGTGTGTGTTTCTTTGTTTACATTTGTTTCTTACACTAACATTTTGGGGTTTTAGCTCTAATCTGGGGACAAAAATGTAGGTCCCCTTAAAGTTACACTTTAAGATTATGTATTTTGATAAACTTTAGGTTAACTTCACAGTGTCTACGCAGGAGGCATAGAGAAAGCTGCATGTTAGCAGAGCAGCAGCAGCAGCTTCAGTACTCTGTCAGAAAGTGTTCAGGCACAGCATCGAGTGTAATTCACCCACTTTTTGGCAGTGCTCATTGCAACTCATGGCCCATTAATCGCTGTGTGACCTTCCTGAGATGCCCGGTGATCCACAGCTCTTAGTGAGCTTGCAAGCTAATAGATGGTATCCTACTACTCTGACACACACACACACACACACACACACACACACACACAGTCACACACAGTCACATGCACACACACACAGGCATCACAGGCACACACGCGCACACACACACACAAACACACACAAATAAACAAGAGCTTCCTATCATGTTCACATATGATAGCATTAATAGATTGTGGCAATATTCACTGTTTACAAAAACATATTTACTCAGATATGCATAGAGTAGCTAGAGATGCATAGGCATACTTCACATATAGACCACAAATTGCAGCCTGTCAATGCTGTAGTAACTAATGGCCTCATTACTTCTGGCATACAGATGTGCATACAGACACACAGACATTGAGCAATTTGTCGAATCAGACTCGCAAACACAAAATAAAATGTAAAACCAAGTAAACATGTGCACACGTTACTATTTCTCTACAATTAAATCCACTGGCTCACCTCCTGGATTCAAAATATATGTACACACAAAATTAGGTTAGGGGTCAGACTGCAAGGTGAGCTGCACATTTCTGTACATTATTTCTGTATAGAAAGCTACACACACACAGGCACACATGCAATACAGCCAAGGTCTTTGGCTGTTTATCATTGACTTGTCTCAAACCAGCAAACTGGCAGAAGTGAGCCACAAGCTGAGTCCTGCAGCTATTAAGCTAATGCTCCCTCTCACACACACACACACACACACACACCCACACACACACACACACACACACACACACACACACACACACACACACACCGCGGCTTAAGGTACATACCTGTTCAGCCCACCCCACTGCGCCATCTGTACCACCCTACCCAAAGTTTGCCTTCATTTATGACTGTCCGTTTGTGTGCATATACGTGTGTGTCTGCATAAGCCTGTACTAATAAACTATGTGAATACAGTATGTGTGTATATGTTTCGTGAGCAAATAAATATGACTGTTTTAATGTGTGTGTGCATGTGTGTAGGTGTGCGATGTATGACATGTTCAGTCAGGCTGAGAGCCCTAAATGGCTCCATATCCATTGAACTCTCTATTTAACTGGAGATTCAAGAAAAGAAAGAGAAAAGCAAAGACAACAAATGAGGCACAGTAAGACAATAAAGGAAAACAAAGAAGCAGAAACAGAAGAAGAGAATCAAGCCGAAAGAATTAGAAAGAAAGTGAAAATTACAGATGCTAGTAACAGCATCAGTATTCTGCACAAACGTATCTTGACCCTACCCAAAAAACCTTTATATGAATTCAGAATCCCTCAGGGCTGCTGCCACACCTATAGTGAGATGCCTTTGTCAGAAACATATGTAATTGAGATCACGTTGATCGTCTGCAGGTCAAGACTGTTTGTTTTCAAACCTAGTTGTCACATAACTAGTAGCACAATAGCTCCGAGGGAAACCAACTAAGAGAAAAAACATGAGAATATTATGTGAAGGAGTAAATGGTCAAATAGTTTAAATCTAAAAGTGTACTGCAAGTACCTTCAAAAAAATGGAGCTAATAAAGAACAAACAGCATTCTGCCATGTGCCAAGACAAATATCACAGTTTGGCAATACTCTCTACAGAGCCAGTTTTTTTGAGGGACTGGACTTTAAGGACTCAGGTTGGGCAATGAGTTGGCCAGAAGGAAATGCAGTTGGCATTTGTAATAAACAACACCAGCATGATACCATGTGGTTGGTATACATTTCACAATTTTCAATCTAATAATTTACATGTTTTCTTTTTTGGAAGAGAAAATGCTTTTAGCACTTCAACATAAGGCTGTTACTTTATTGATTTAATGTTAATGACTAGTAGTCACACAGGAAAGTAACTAACAGATACTGGTGCTGATACAGATAAGGAGTCTGCATCTCTTATTTTCATGCACTGGAACTGCAGAGAGATGATATGGTAAAGTAATTTGGTTGTGTGCATTACCCCAGAGAGTGGTGTTTAAAGTTTAGACAGTGAATGCAATGGGTCCAGGGGGAAATTTTAAGTGTCTGAGAAGTATTTGTCGTCATCGCCTATTAATTGCAATTTTTATTTGAAGATTGCAATATCAATTCTTGAAATCCTATGATCAGTCTTTTCATTTGTGACTTTTCTCAGTAAACATGTACATCTGCACTAAATGTTATTTGTAGGCAGTGGTTACTTGTTCTAAGTGGTTCAGTTAGGGCTGCCTGATGTGTAAAATGTCTACTTTGTGGAAATCAAAACTTTGTGGAAATAACGTTCACAAAAAGGTAATTTTAAGTTAAAAAATAACATAGACGATAGCTGGCTTCATTAGCTGCCCAGAGTCACGATATAAAGTTTCTGATTCTCCAGATAAAAAAGAAAATTGGTGTTTAGAGGAAGGATTACAGTCTAAACAATAAAGCGATCGACGGTGAGGACTAACATGGATTACCAATGGTGTGGCTTTTCCTTGTTGGAGAGCGCCAAGAGAAGAGAGGGGATTGAAGGCAGACATGGTTGTTGCCTTACTACTCTTAGACAGGTTGGCATTTGTGAAATATTTGGAGCAGGCTATGTATCTTTTACATTTACTTTACCTAAATAATTAATTATTGTCTTGGAACTGTGGAAATTTCTCTGTATTTGACAGTGTTTGTGTAATTATTCTCACTGCCAGAAGGGGGAGACAACGGCTCCACACTGCAGGTTTAAGTGAAAAAGAAATTTAGGAAGTGAGTGTGTATGTGTATAATTGTCTGTTAGGTTTGTATGTTTTTTGTATGAAATGATAAATGGATGTGGGCTCACACTGTTATTTAGCATAAGCTGTTACCTGTGAAGCAATTGAGACATAAAAAGATGAGCTTTGTCTGATTTGTCACCTTTCAGAAAGGCAGAGACACAGAGTGATGGCAAAAGAACAGAAAGATAAAGACTTCAAAACGAGAAAAGAAGGAATAACAGTGAAGGAGAGCTGTTAGATTTTAACATATGTTACATGTAATGTAAAAAAAACGCACATTTGGGAAGAATCCTGATTTTTTTATTTTTGCAACGTTGACTCGGATGTACTTTTTGGGAGGTTCATAACTAGGGAGAACCCTTGGTGGTTTATCTGTAAAGTCAGCTCATATCAATGTTTTGAAAATGTGCATTGTGATAGATTACTGTTGCTCATAAGGTTTATCACCACTTTGTCTCATGGAACTCAGAATGTCTATTTGCAGAGGAAGAATTGAAACCCATCATACAGGCCTTTTCCCTCAATACTGAATGCAAAGCAATGAGAGTAAGACACAGTGTTGACAAAGTCTGAAGCTGACCCATGACACAATATCTTGTTAGGCCATCCTGACATCTATCACTGGCTTCACCATCCATCTCCTTCACCCTCCCTGTCACTTTCCAACTCCTGCCTCACTCCCTCCTCCTCCTCCTCCTCCTCCTCATTGCACCCCGCCCACTTAGTGGTTAGGTGATTTCTACTTTGATACACACCTTAGGGTGTATTTGCTTCTCTCCTTTGCTGAAGTCAAAGGGCTTTGCTGTTGAGCGCACATGTATCTTCACAACTGTATGTGTGTGTGTGTCTCTCTGTTTGAGTTCTCTCTTGTTAAGTTCAACCTTTATCGATTTTAGCCCTGATTTTCCACCTGCAAACAGTTTTTGAAGATCGCAGTGAAAAGCCCCAGATCAGAGGCACACTCAATCGCTATTTGTGAACGGTTCAAAGACGCGATCCGAGACTCTTGCCGATGCATTTCAGATGCTTGAAAGATATCTAGCAGGCTAAATATCTTGACCTGTGGGGTAGTCCAAATCCAGTAGTGTGAAAAGTGTTGTGACCCGGTTGTGAATGGCAATGAGTGCGGCAATGAGTTTCAGCAGCTGAGAGCGCATGACACGGGGTAAGGGGAAACCCGGGGGAGGACAACATCAACAATCATGGCTACAAGAAAATTCATTCTGTCATGAATATTCTTTTCTTTTTCCTCCATGTATTTTCACACAGATCAAGGCACACACAACTTGGATCAATTGTTTCTTGCAGGAACCAACTTTCGAAGAAAAAAAAAATCCTTTTTTGCATATGGTATCGCATCATTTCCCGTGTCAATTCTCGCGTGCAGTAGTTTGGAGACCAGACAGACTCGTTGGGTATTTCTCCTGGGGAACAGTCTTGTAATTTGCACACTACATGACTGTTGCTGATCAGTCATGTAGTGTGCAAACCACAGCGATTTCAAGATTCACGATTACAAGACAAGACAACAAGACAACAGGTTGCAGTTGGTGACATCTTACTGTGTGTGTGTCGGTGCGTGTGTGCGTGTGTGTATGTGTGTGTGTCTTTGTGTGTGTGTGCGCGTGCAAATTGGTCTCTATGTCCACATTTGTGTGTGCGTGTGTGTGCGAGTATATATATGTGTGATTATACCTGCATTTCTCTGGTAGCCTTACAAATAGCTGATACAAATTACATCCCAGCATGAGCCTTTTATCTGTTTGTATGTGTGTTTGTATATGTGTGCATATGTATGTGTGGGTTGTCTTTACATGACCATTCTTGGTGAAAACCAATTTTTTTTTTTGCTATGCTTGACGTTACCCTACACTCACGGCTCGCCTATCTGGCTCTCTGACGTTTTGAATCAGTTTTGTAGTCGTCTTCTCTTTCTGGGTCGCATTTTCGCTTTCCCTCTTCGTTTCATTCTTTCTCTCTCTCTCTTTGTTCGCAGAGTAACTCGGACATTACATCAGTCAATTAATGATAATGTCTGAGTTGGTTTAAAAAAACAAAAAAAACTCTGCTGTTGTTTTACCTTTATTATAATCATCAAATTCCCCAAAGAGACAAAAAAGTAACAATGATTTTGTCTTACTAACAAGTACTTCCTGTTTAGCCAAAGCCTGGTGTGGCTTCTTCTGTCATCTAAAATTGAAAAGAGCCGTACTGTTGTATTTCCACCCTGTCTCAGAAAAAATGATATTTATATACAACTAATTTGCAACAGCAAATACGTTTTGGTGGAAACGTAATGCCAACATAATGACAAAATGTTGTTAATCAATGGAAAAATGGAAATGATCTCTCCATTGGACATTCCAACTGGCCAATCAACACTTTGGAACATGAGGTCTGTTTTTTTTCTGGTGGACTTGGACCATCCTTTACTAATGTACTCAATGTAGTGCATTCCCAATAAACCCATTAGGGATCTGATTTGCGTTGGTTGCCATCAACTCAAAAATCTTATGGGATATTGTTAAGGTACTGTGTGACCTCTTTCTGTCTTTCTTAATTTTTTTTTCTCCCTACCCTTTTTGCTTCTCTTGTCTCAGTCATTTAGCTGATCTGTCCATTTCACTCTGGCTGCATTTTGAGTTTGTCATTCTTTATTTTTATCTCTTTCTCTCCCTATAATAGTGGGAGCAGGATGTTTTAAAAGGTTATTTTATTTTTTTGTGATATTGCATTAAAATGCATTAAATGTACATTCTGCTTCTGTCGCTCTTTCAGGTCAATTGACTTTATGTACATTATTACTTTGAAGACGCAAAAAACAATATTACCAGCAAGCATTCAAAACTATACATAAGAGTAGTATACAGCTTTGGAATGTGCTATATTTCTCCCTGCTTAACTGCATTTGTGTTTTTAATGTTTGTTTCATAAAATGTAGTTATTTTGCCTCCTCCACACTACTTTAAGGGTTTAGTTTACGATCAGGACTAAGCTTTAGAGTTAAGATTAGGACTCTCATATCTTCCTCTGTCTCTCACTTGCATTCAAAGAATGTGAAGTTAAAACATTTTTGTGATGTTTGTCTTCTGGTATGTCTAATCTAATTGTATAAAATGTTATAGCATGGCTGAAAATAAGATTGTAACGGATTCATATTTGTATTGTTTAATTTAACCTTAGTTTTCATTTACAAAGTGAGACAAACACCAACGCTAATACTCTTCTAGGGTTGTTAGCTCTTGAAGGCTCTGTCATGATCTCACACTCCCCTTAAACATCTCATACCAAGCCAGAAACTGCAATTACAAAGCAATCATCATAACATCAATTATATCACCTAAGGTTAGCTCATATGGTTGTAACATTTTCTAGAAAGGTAGATAGATTCAAAATGTACTTAATGCCATCACTCTCTGATATTTGTACTGATCAAATTTCCATTGAGTACAGTTTAACATGGGGACAGCCTTGAGGTTTTGCTGAGTGAGAGAAGATAGCAGCAACATTATTAACCATCAGTGTATACACTATTTAATGAAAATGCTATCTTACTAATGTGCTGTAAGATAGTAATTCTTTTTTCAATTTTTTTTTTCTCTAAATATATTTAAATGTCTCTAATTCTGAATCAAAACTGCCTTTGTCTTTTAGAAAAACACAGATCTGGTACATATTGGCTACTATGTCAATGTCTACTTGTACTGTGTGCCACTGCCGTAACCATGCTCCAATCTATTGGTAAACTTGGCAACTGCAGTATACATACATTGAACTGTTAACTGTGGGGCTACGTCCTTACTATATACACAGGGAACCCCTCCGCCGACCCGGCAACTGTGTGTGATGTCATCCACTCTGTTACCACGAGACTGAAAACTCAGATCAGACCACAACCTGGTCCACCTTAAGCCCAAGTACAGACCACTGGTCATGCGTCAGACCACCACCCATCAAGACTGTGAGGTCCAGTTCTGAGGAGACATTCATTGGACCCCCTCCAGTTCGCCTACTAAACGGATGTTGGAGTGGAGAATGCCATTGCATACCTGCACCATCATGCCCAGGGGCCAGAAATATGTTCTTTTATTTCTCCTCGTCTTTACCAACCTGACCTTCTGGGGAAGAAGATGACTGCTTCGCAGGTTGATCCTCCTCTGTTGTCCTGGATGATGGACTACCTTACCGGATGTCCTCAGCATGTGCGACTTCAGAACTGTGTGTCAGGCACAGTGGGGAGCAGTACTGAAACTCCACAGGGGACCATCCTGTCCCCTATTCTCGTTACCCTGTAGTGCTCGGACTTCAGATACAACACTGAGTCCTGCCAACTACAAAAGTTCTCCAATGACTTTGCAGTTGTTGAATAAATCAAGGGGGCGAATATGTCAGAGTACCAGAGGGTGTTCAACAGTTTTTTTGGACTGGTGTGCGCTGAAACACCTGCAGCAAAACAAAGGAAATGGTGTTGGACTTCAGGAGATCCAGGACTCCTGTCACTCCTCTTTCCATTAGAGGATAGATGGTGGAGATAGTACAGGAGTACAAATACCTGGGTGTCCATTGAGCAGCAGACTGGACTGGATCAGGAACTCTGCAGCTCTCTACAGGAAGGGCCATATAATATAAACAAAACAAAACAAATTTTTTTTTTTCCACAGTTTATTTAAATAAGGTTAAAAGTACAACTTTCACAGTTAAACGGTATTTAAAAGCCCTTATCACTAGTTTTTTTTTTTTTTTGGTATCTATGTAGGTTGCTCCTGTGTCTGTCCATCTGCCTCTGTTCCCCTCTTCCAAAACTGCAAGACCCAGAAACACCATTGACAGTAAAATTATAGACCAGTAATTGCAATGGTGCTGGGTTTGGTCCTGGGATACCATCCGTCTCCAGGCAGCCAAACTACTTTTCAGGAAGCAACCACTGGAACTGATGTACCTCTGATTTTATTTGGGGGACCACTGTCTGTCTCTTTCTTTTCGTTTTATTCACTTCTTCGTTTTTTTCATTTCATCAGCTATTGTTTGGCTTCTCCTCTTTTTCAATCTGGATTTGGTGTTAGTCTCTTTTTCTGTTTATCCTTCATCACTCTATGTCTGTTTTAAAATATGACTTTCAGAGTGTAGTTTTCCTATTGAATAAGTGATAAATTTATTTTACAGCTCTATTATAGCTGCAGAGACTGACCTGCCCTTTGCGTTAACAAATTAAGATGTAGATAGACCACATCAATTCTAGGTATAAAATGACTCTGACATAAAAAGTGTGTGTGTGTTTTAAGGTCAGATTTAAAAAATCTCCAGATTGTCTGTATGTGGAGAACAAGGTAAAACTTTAGGAATTTAGAATACCAGGTGAATGGTGTTGTGTGTACATATGGTATTTGTGTACAGATATTTGTGAGATATTTGTCTTAGGATATGCATATGCAGTGATTTTTTTGTTTTGTTTTGTTTTGTTTTTTTAAATAGAAAAAAAAGGTGGATGTGTGTGGAATCTAATATAAAACAGTTGGAAGGTGTTTGAGATTTGTGTGTGTGTGTGTGTGTGTGTGTGTTAATGTTTGTGGGGAAGTTTGAGGCTCCTCCTTTGGAAAGGCTGATGGGATGTTAGGTTCCATTTTAGGAGGCAGTCATGCTTTTAAATTGCTTGATGTTGTTTTGCTGCTGCTGCAGCAGGGGAAACATGCACAAGAATGAAAAGCGTTTGAAAATGAAGAAAAAATGAATGACAAAAGGTGAAAGTGGCCTGATTTGAGAAAGTGTCTCTTTTGTTGCCATCTCCTCCTTTCTCCTTTGCTTTCTCCACCTTAGTGATTGTGGCTTGCTGGTGTTTTTGATTGTGCAGAGAAGCACAACTCTTTCTTTCCTTGTCGGTTTCAATCTCAGAATGCTTTCTTAAATGGGCAGATCAAAGCAGGGACATCTGAAAGTTATTTTTGACTCAGACAAGTGAACAAAGAAATAATTTCTTGAGCAAATCATTTACCCCCAAGGGAAAAGTTATTCTGTATATGGGTTCAGTATCAAAGAAAAGGAAATTCTTTTATATCACAGGCTGAGGGTACTGACACTATCAAATGAGTGAAAGAGGGAAAAAAACCACGGTTCCTTCCACGGAAATATCCTGTGCTTGCACTGTATTCTGCTGATTTGTTCATGTAGTGGAACATATATTTTATAGGCTCAGATAAAATCAGTTTAAATATGTCAAAAAGTGCTGCTTTATGTTGAATTGTTTAATGGAGACAGCTTTTCTGAAAATCTCTGGATGTCTGGTATCAAAATGTGATCTGTATGCAGCTAAATAAAGAACAGTTCAATCCTGCTTTTATGTGTACAGCTGCTATTCATATATCATTATCTGCATTCTGTCCATACTAGGGGTGTTTTGTTTTTGTTAAATTTTTTTGCGAGTATGGTGGGAAGGTAAAGTGTAAGGTCTGAATTTTGTCATTACCAGTCCTGGCGTAATTTCCTAATTTTTTACTCCTGATCCTGTTTGATTCCTCAGTAATCATATTGCAGAGGGTATTATAGATCTTTTACCCGAAGGACCTATGATGGTCTGAACATGAAATGATACCTGGAAGCCAAGACGTAAAAATGTTAACAATATCTTTGGTCTTATTTACAAGGTTTGTCAGTCATCCATTATGATAAAAGTGTACAAATTTAATTGCTGAGATCTGTGAATCAAGTGATGTGACGACAACACGGTCTGAGGGGGCAAATGATATAACTGATCACAAAACCAGAGAGCTTTCAAGCTAATTATGGAAACACCTTAATTTAAGTGTAAAACCAAACGTTTTACTCAATACACAATTTCATATAAGTAGCTAGCTAAACTTTGAAGGAGGAAGTCAGTTTGTAGACTGTGATGGATGTTTACAGTCCACATATTTTGTTTAAAACCTGTGTGGTGATTTGACTGTTCATGTGTTTTGCTCTGGCAGGCTTCTGTGATCTCAGCATTTACCTTGGTGAGTTCATTGTTATTATACCAATAGGAATGATGGTTGAAACTACGAAAAAACAAGACCCAGGTTGTGTGAAACCAGAATTTCCCTTTAATGTTTAAATGCAAGCACTGGGCAGCTGGTCTACTCCAAGATTTGATGGAGCTTAATTGCAACCAACCAGTGCAACACAGACATACGGGTTTTCAGTAAGGTCAACAAGTTTGTTTATTAATACTTTCCACCCACATTGATACCATGTCTGCATGTGTAATGATGTGTAGACCATTTTAACTAGACACACATTTACATTACATTTACACCTTGGTGTTTCTGGTTGAGAGACAATCAAATTTAATGTGTAGGCTACTGTGTGTGTTTCCACCTTACATGAACCTTTTTGTTTTCTTATTGAGAAAGATTTTCAGGCAAAGATTGCGTTTTAATAGATGTAAATGGGGCCTGAGTGACTATTGACAACTGTGATTTACTGCGGGAAAAAGGTCCCTTTCATCAAACTTTTTCCGTTCAAAGTGCCAAGTTATGCTGAATTCTGCCTCATTCTTGTGGGCTATGTTTCTATATAATTGTGCATTCTGCACCACATCTGCTCAGGTGTATAGAAAAATTGATTGACCTCTGCTCACCTTTCTAGCTTTAAGACTCTGTTTACTGCAAGAATATTATTTGTCTGGCCTGTCCAGGTCTGACAACAAAGTATACACTCATCCTATATTTATTAAAGTTATACAAACAATAGATTTAAAGTTTAAATGACTTCCACCTTCATTTAGAAATTATACAAAGTGTTCAAGTGAAAAATGTGTGAGACAGTGAAAAAGACCAATACATCAGTGGTCATGAGGTGGATGTTAGCAAAATTCATCAGCGTTGTAATTAAATATTAATTTAGTTATTTGAGGACAAACATAGACAAAGCAAAATGACTAATGGACAGGGACAAAATTTATTTTATTCATTAATTTAATTCTTAAATGGTATCAGTTACTACATAGGCAACTGAAATAGAAGCCCATAATGAATGTAGGGAGTCTGTAATGACGAGCGGAAAAAGGAGCAAGAACATGCAGGTTTCATCTTAAGTGATAAACTGTCATATCATGTCAGTGATATATCAACCAGATCCACCTTTTGGTCGGCCATTCTTTACAGAGAAAAGCTACTTAATTGCCGGCCTCATTCTGTTTGGAATCATTTCAGAGTTTGACGTCCAAGAGGACTGCATAACGGATTTTTCCATACGCAAACATTTAAAAAGCATAACTATCACCACCAACAACAAACGCATAAAAGAACAAAACAACACTTGTGTTTAGAACTGGCATTTCAAAGCTTCGCTGACAGAGAGGGTATAAGGAAAAAAAAAAAGTCTTATCCATTAAAAATGGATTGGAATAGAAAAAAGTTTGATTATCGTTAGACATGTTCACGTGATGCTGAAAATAAGAAAAGTTGAGTTGTTTAATGATAAAGGTAGGGAGGTAGGGAGTGTGTGTGAGTGAGTACTGTACACTATTTATTTGAATGAATTCATGTGAATGTGTGTGTCAACAAAATAGTTATTTTTATTGTATTTTTTGCCATATAAGAATGATATCTTATTTTAATTCAAGCTTCCATGTGTGTGTGTGTGTGTGTGTGTGTGTGTGTGTGTGTGTGTGTGTGTGTGTGTGTGTGTGTGTGTGTGTATATATATATATATATATATAGTATATATGTGGGAGAGAGAAAAAGATAGAGAATTATGTTTGTTGTTGACAAGGATGCAAATACAATAAACCTCCTATTTATACTGACAAACAATTTTCCTGACATTTCGCTGCTGGCTACATTTAACATCAGAAAATAGAAGGGTGGGAGTTTTGACAAGGATGATTTGCTTTCCTATACATGTATCCCATAACATTAAACCAGATCATATTTCTGGACCCCACCAGAGATTTAGAAAAACAAATTATATGAATTTTGGGATGTGGAGACATCATCCATCTCTCACTTTTAAAATATATTCCTTATATGTTTTTAAATTGTAGCAATTTCCACCGAAGCTACCTCAGAGAATTTCCCAAAAAAAAGTGTTCATCTACAGCTAGTTCATTAGCAAATACATTTTGTAGGAAACATAATGCTGCCATTAAAAAAAAAATCTACATAATGCAGAAATGATGATATTGAATGTATCTGCAAATTTGCTTTCAGTACATTTTATTTACGATATTTGTTCCTGGCAACTAAGGCGTGATTAATGCTTTGGTGATAAGATTTGTCAAGGTTAGGGACAGACCGGCCCCGCATTGTCAGTAATTACAAACTGTGTGGAGGTCGAGGTGGTAAACAAGTGTGTATCGCCTCAGACTTTCATCCAGAGTTAGAGTCCTGTCAGAGACCTGCCATTAGCCTTTGCCTTTTTATTAACCATAGCCACAGCCACAACATCCCGTAACTTTAAGGAGTAATTCCTCACTAGAGGAAAAACAAAGCTGCATTGGCCCCTGTGGGTTGAAAGGTATAACCCTGGTCATCTGTGATGCTGTTGTACTTATGACCACACCCCGCTGTGATGTAGCTTGGTACTATAGTGCCACGGTACATCACAGCTGATTGTGAAAAAGCATTTTGTCACCACTTGTCGATAGTGCGAGCCAGATTATTAGACTGGGTGCAGTTACTCTTTAACCAAGTGTTTAAGGTGACTAAACCTACCACACCTTTAACCATAAGTCATTTGCCATAACCACGATCTTTCCCTAAACTTAACTATGAGTAATCTCTATCCGCAGATAATGTGGAAAGTGAAATCTGAAGATGATTGCATTTGGCATAAAATAACAGGGCTTGGCAGAATTGTCCAATATCAACACTCTTGTCTGGTGAGCGAGTAAAAAAAGGCAGTGGCCTTGGTTAAATAATGAAAAAAATTAGTGAAAAATTAGTGTCCTTTGCTTTACATGCCCAACATTTCATCATGACCGTTCCTCATGTCTGTCATTGTCATTTGGCAAATCAAATTAGTAGTATATGCAGATTTTGTAGCAGACAGGGTTCATTTTAGGATGTAGCAACCACAACAGCAGGAGGACAAAAAGAAAAGTTAGTTTTCTGTACTGATGTTGTGACAGATGGCTTGCTCTTTTCATACTCTTCTCGGGTTCTTTTTCCTCTCTTCTGCTGCCTTTGTCCTCTCTTTCCATCTTCCTCTCGTCTTCTGTCTTCTATCTCTTTTACCCCCGTATTCCCACTTCTCTCTAATTTCTGCCTAGGTGAGTAATGTCATGTAAGAACAATGGGCTATTGTGTTTACTGAGCTGCCAACTTCCTGCTCTCCATCTCTCTTTTCTTTCCTACTCCATTCAGGATGCCTTTGTCTTTCTCACTCACTCTTTTCCTTTTTTTGCTCCTCCTCTTTGAGTTTTTTTCTGTCTCTCTCAAAGATATTGTAAGGAAGGATGAGGATAGATGAATCAAGTTATTTATGGTTGGATGGATTGAATAAATAAATGGAGAATGGAAAATAATAGGGAGAAAAAAGGGGGTGGTGGGAGTTTGCAGGTAGCACACGAAATGGAATAAAAGGAGGATCAGATGGACAGATGGATTGATGGATGGATGGATAGTTCAATAGAAGGAAAAATTAAAATGTATTTGAAGGAAAGTAGAAAGGATAGAAATCAAGGAAGGAATATGAAGGAAGGAAGCACTGTTTATATTTAACAGTCTATGAGAAATAAGGAATCAAGGGGGAAGAGAATATGGACAGTAAGAAGGAAAAAAACACAAAATGTATGGAAATGGAGGATGACAATCTGGGTATAGGAGGAGGAAGAGAAAGTGAAAAGGTGGAGTGAAATAGGAAAGGATAGAGGAATAGACAGAAAAGAGTGAGTACAAGAAAGGACGATGTTGTGAATAATGGTTGGTGAGTGTTAAGGCCTTAATCAATGCTTGATTAATATTAATTCGTTTAGCCCTGGCAGTGGAGCTGGGCTAACCCAACACTTCCTTAGATTGATTGGGGAGAGGGCACCAAGGGCGTGCTAACATTGCAGCACACACTCTTTTTCTGTCTCTCTCTCATACTCTCATACACGCACACATACATACAAACACACACACACACACACACACACACACACACA
>NC_053418.1:7319500-7399500 GCF_016859285.1 Xiphias gladius | reverse complement strand
TGAGCAGCCATTACTGTCTGCCTTTTCAGTCATTAATGACTCTTTCCTTTGATAGGAAGCAGTACATTACTTTGTTTGTCACTTTATAAGTCATATTTTTCTCATTTATGTCATTTTACATAAATGAGAAATTATGTGGCACATAAAAGTAAATACAACAGCCAGTACCACTGTGCAGTAGCGAATATATGCAGCATAGTAATTAGATCTTTTGTGTTTATTTAAAAGCATTGTTGCTGTCTCCTTTTTAAGGTGTAACTTTAATACCATGTTGGCTGTGGAGAGTATCAAGTTATTGATTGAAAAATAAACAGTTTAGAACCACAAGAAGCCTTTATTTGATTTATTTAGGATTCAGTCCTGAACTGAATATACCCCTTGAACTTAAAATGAAAATTTATCACCATAATACATTATGTGCATCCTTGAGAATGTTGATGGTATAAGATGTATATATTAATAATTATTGATATCAATCACAATTAAAAAAAAAATCCCCAGTCCTAGTTGGGAGTGTCTGTGTGTGCATACTTTATGTAAGTGTCTGTTGCTGCAAGTGTTTGGGTTTTCTAGGCTCTGGGAAGTGAGAAGGTGAAAGAACACGTCTGGTCCAATCAAGATTGGTATTGCTCAGTGCACAGCCATTTTTTAAGCTAACTAATAGCAGCCTGTTGGACCTATAAATCACCAGAGCAGAGAAAAAAAATGAAACTTTCACCAAGATGGAGAGGAGAGCACTAAGCCAGGACATCATTTTAATACAGTTGTATGCGTGTGTATGTGTGTGCTTGTGCATGTGGATCTATATGTGTGCCGTGGGGGGAAGGCTATGGACGGGAAACAAAAATATGGGAGAAGTTCTCCTTATATTCATTTGTATGTATGTGTGTGTTCAAGGTTTGTGTCTTTGAATGTTTGTGAATATGTGTTAGTATGTGTCACTGAGGGGGTGTGTGTGTCTAAAGATGCATGGCTGAGCCCCGCTGTGAGGGACTCTCTCTGTTTCAGGCTTATCTGTCTTTCTGCCAGAAGCACATGATCAGACCCGATGCTTCTTTTATTTGAACAACACCTGTTGGCTATTCAGTTTTGTTCTCCCGGAGAAAGATATTCTTACCAGAGTTCCCTAAATCCATTTTTCTCAGTGGGGTACATTTGTTTCAGAACAGCAAGTAGGCAATGTGACAAAATACTACAAAATAAGCTACCAGGACGGCTATGAATTTTACCAGATTTGTATTCTGTTCAAACCTATAGGATTGTGACATTAGATGGGCTGTTTTTATACTGCACAAGCCTACTGTTTTCTTGAATTATTAGTTGTTACTAGTTAGCTGGTAGTTAATAAGGATTTGTATAGTTTTACATTTGTTTCACATGTAAACTGAGAAAGATGTCAGGCTAGATTCAGAATACATGCACAAAGGCTAAATGAAGCAGAGCATTATAGTGACTATTTATCGCTGTAAAGGATTGGTGATAAAATCTCTATTTATGCAGTGGAGGTTGGTTTACAGTCTGTAGATAGCAGCTGGAGTCAACAAGCCAGCAATAAACAAGATTTCTAAATCTAGAAGTTGAGAGACTATCAAATCAAAGAAACAACTCTGTTCTGTGTTTCTCCTTGTTTTTTTTTTTGTTTTTTTTCCAGCAGCAGTGCTGTGCATCAATGAGTGCAAAATGCTGGACCTGTATTTATGTGCATTATCGGAGGAAAGCTTAAAACGACTGTAGAATTGTTACAGTTATGGTTATTCATGTTTGCTTTGTTATGAGTTTGTTAATTTACCAAGAATCCTTTGACACTTGAAGGGCTCTGGAGGCTTAGATAACTTGTAGCAACAATGTTGAAGAATGAAATCAAAACAGAAATTTACTTAAACTTTTTTTATTGAACATAAAAAGAGATAGATTATATAAACTTAATGAGCCAGTCTTTCAAACTTGTGGAAATTCAAATATAATTTGATTAACAAGATAAGTATACAGGACAAAGTTCCACCAGCTTTGTCTAAGTTTGTACTTCTTTGAAGTTGGCACCCCATATCATCAGGATATTAATGAACCATTTTCATTTGTTTATGCATCGTTTATGGAGGCAATATAAAAATTGGTGCTTGCGCCGCATTCGAGAAATTAAGTATAATATTTTTAAGTACAGGCCTCAGCACCCCATTAACGCCCAAATGACTCCAAAGTGGGGACTCATTCGTTTGCACATCATTTGTGCACGTTTGTGCTCTAAAAACAAACATTTTCGCTTCATTAATTCTCAAGCTACAAGAATTACACATCAGATAAATACATTTTGATAACTTGAGAAATAATAGAGCACAGATGTTTGTTTTTCTTGGAAAAATGTGCACAAATGATGTATAAATGAACGAGACCACTTTGGGATCATTTGGGCGTTAATGGAGTGCTGACATAATAGGCTTATGCTTAAAATTCTAATATTTAATTGATAAAAAATAGTTTGAGCACACATTTTTATTTTGTGTGCACAAACAGGGACAAACAAATTGAAATAGTTGTATTCATTTCCAAATCACATGGAGTGCCAACCGCGTGGAGGTGCAAAAGGTTCAATAGTATTCCCTACAGACGTCAGTAATTCAGTACACTGTTGCCCATTTTTAGTAGCTGCCGACGGCAGTGTACAGAATAGGCTGTGCAACAGTGTTAATGTGTAGTTTAACAGGATTAACTAGTAACCATTTAACTTTGCTTTTAACAATCAATTGACCATAGACATCTGGAAATGTTCACTTTGTTTATCTCAGTTCTTGTACTTTCTGCTTTTGCTAAAGGGGTTATCTAAGTAAAAGATTTTCCGGTATGAGTAGTACGTATGTCTGCCTTGCAACCATAAATCGCTTCTCCCGAGTGAACTGGCCAGCTGCTAAACAGGCTTTTGTGAATGGCCTATGTTTGACTGCGTAATGGTGACATCACTGCACGTGCACATATTAGTTTGTGGTTGTGTGGCAGGGTCCCCTTCGTTTCATAATAGCCCCAGTCAGTTGCATACGGTCTAGAAAGCACAAGTTGTGGTGGTTACGTTTGGTCATGAATATTAATGAACCATGTGAAATTTTAGCTGAAGCGCTCATAATTAAGCAGCTTAATGCATATACCGTAGGGGAGGCAGTGTCTGTTACTTTGTTTTCTCATCTCAAAAAGAGTAGCTTTCCACATTTTCATAAGGACTGGTAAAGATCAGATATTATTGTTCTCCCTTAGCTTTTTCATATCCCTTAGGGCGAGCTACGGTTTTGCTTTTATGCTTTTGAATCCACGACTCAACTACCCAAAGAAATGACTGATTTAAAAAAGAGTCAATGCTGATCGCATTCAATCAGTGTTAATCTCAGAGAATCTATACGTCAGTTTGAAGAGAATAACAAGTAGACAGTTGACCATTTCAGTGTTTTTCTTTATATTGTGACAGAAGTCAGACTGATATCTACAGATGTACTGCAGTGTGAAACAAATCTAAACTAATTTAATCTATGCCCTTCAGTTTTGAAATTAATATCTTTTCTATGCTCATGAACACATAAATAATAGTACAGACATTCAAATAGTCAGTAGTTTAACTCATCAGTTGTGATTGTGACCCAATCAACCCTCAGAGTTTCCTCAAAGCAGTTTCCTTCAGATGGTATTTCTGCATCCACTTGGTTCCTTTTTTTTTTATCTCTATTTTCTGCATTTTACTGTCAGTCAGTCCACAATATAGTAGTATTACCAATTTTAGTGAAGATGTTTTTGAGACCAGCACTGCTGCTTACCCAAATACAGGCTGCAGAATGCAAGTTTTAATTCAGGTGATGTTTTGCAGACAGTTTAATGCTGTGAGGCAGATAAGACACTTTGATATGTGAGATGAGATAGTTTGTCCCTCAAGCCTTCTATCCTCAGTATAAAAAATCTTCTATCATTTTAAGATTAAATTCAAATCCCCAGGTATTCAGTGCGGAAGTTTGAACTCATTCTTTGGTTCAGTTAAACTGTGTAGGCAGCTACAGTTTGTTGAATTTATGAGAAAAAGTCATTCATTCAGCAAGTTAAATATTAATTCAGTGAGTTCTTGTGTTGTTTCAAACACACAGGCTAGCCTTTACATTAGAAAAAAGAGTTGTTTATGAGAGGCGACTTGAACAAATCTCCCATTTCTTGAAATCGGGAAGCCTGAATCCAATCTAATCTCAACCCAATAAAACTGAGTTCATTAACAACGTATTGTATGTCTGGGCTAACACATTGGTTGCCTGCTAGCTGTCTTTAAATCTGTCTGGTAACGCCACAAACAAATGGCCTCTTTACCCAAAATATTTTCTGCTAAGCTGCAGACCCAGAAATTTAACCTCCCTCTGAGGTCAAATGTTGATGTAAAAAGTATTCAGAGAGAAAAAATCAATCTTTGGTGAAACATCTCAATGTAGTCATATACAGTTAGGTACATAAGTATTTGGACAGTGACAAAATGTTCTGAATTTTGCCTCTGTATACCACAACAATGGGTTTGAAACAAAGCCGTCAAGGTGTGATTGAAGTGTAGACTTTCAGCTTTAATTCAAGGGGTTCAACAAAAATATTGCATTAACTTTTTAGGAATTACAGCCATTTTTATACTTAGTCCCTCATTTTCAGAGGCTCAGAAGTAATTGAACAATTGACTGAAAATTAGTTTCATGGACAGGTGTGGCCTGTTCCCATGTTATTTCATGACATATTAAGCAGATAAAAGGTCTGGAGTTGATTCCAAGTGTTGAATATGCATTTTGGAGCTGTTTATGGGAACTGTCAATATGCGGTCCAAAGAGGTATTTGGCTGAAAACAAAACAAACCTATCAGAGAGATAGCAGAAACTTTAGGAGTGGCCAAATCAACAATTTGGTACATTCTTAAAAATAAGCAATGCACTGGTGAGCTCAGCAACATCAAAAGGCCTGGAAGACCATGCAAGACAGCTAAATTGGAGGATTTCAGAACTCTTTCCTTGGTGAAGAAAACCCCTTCACAACATCTAGTCAGGTCAAGAACACTCTGGATGAGGTAGGCATATCATAGTCAAAGTCCACAATCAAGAGATGCCTTCGTGAATGTAAATACAGAGGGTTTACCAGAAGGTGCAAACCCCTAGCAGTAACATTCAAGAACAGATAAGCCTGATTTGAATTTGTCAGAAAACATCCAAAAAGTCTGCCCAGTTCTGAAACAAGATTCTTTCGACAGATGAAACCAAGATTCATTTGTACTGTTGAGTGATGGAAAGAGACGAGTATGGAGAAGGAAAGGAGCGACTCATGATCCAAAGCATACCACATCTTCTGTCCAACATGGTGGAGGCAGTGCTATGGCGTGGGCATGTATGGCTGCCAATGGAAATGGGTCACTGTTGTTTATTGATGATGTGACCGCTGATAGAAGTAGCACAATAATTTCTGAAGTGTATATGGCTTTACTATCTACTCAGATTCAGCCAAAAACCCAATAGGATGGTGCTTCAGAGTACAGATGGGTAATGACCCAAAACGTACTGCAAAAGCAATCCAAGAGCTTCTCAAGGCAAAAAAATTGAATATTTTTCAATGGCCAAGTCAGTCACCTGACCTCAACCCCATTGAGCATTGTTTTTACTTATTCAAGACATAACTAAGGGCAGAGAGAGAGACACAAACAGGCAGCAACTGAAGGCGGCTGCAGTATAGGCCTAGCAAAGTATCTCAAATGAGGAAACTCAGCATTTGATGATGTTCATGGGTTCCAGAGTTCAGGCAGTCATTGAATGCAAAGTATTTTCATCCACGTATTAAGAATAACCCCTATGTTTATAATTATGGCAGTTTGACCAACTACTTTTGAGCCGCTGAAAATGAGTGCCTACGCCTTAAAATGGCTGTAATTCCTAAAAAATATTTTTCTCAAACCCCTTGAATTAAAGCCGAAAGTCTACACTTCAAACACATCTTGATGGCTTCCTTTCAAACCCATTGTGGTGTTGTACAGAGGCAAAATTACAAGATTTTGTGTAACTATACAAATACTTAAGTACCTAACTTTACATCCTGTGATGGGAGGATGTAAGTTGACATGGCTTTAAAGGGTGACAAACCCAAAAAGGTTGGGATCCACAGCTGCAGTGAGTTTGTTTTCAACTTTAGTCCTTTATGGGATGATTGATGAGCACCGAATACTTGAAATGGATGGCTCACTCAGATAGCATTAGAGTGCTGTAGTATAACAGTCCTCAACCAGGCATATGAAATGTACACCTGTGTGTATATGAACACATGTATTTGTACCATAGGTGTAGATCTCTACCAGCAAGCAGTAGGGTTGTTAGGTGAAAAATACAAAAAGGTGAAAAAAAATTATAAGGTTGGTAAGTTTTAAAGTGTGGTTTTATTGAAACCATGGGGATTATGTGTGTGGTTAAGTATGCTTTCACTGCTAGGGACAGTCAAAGCATTAGCAGTAAATAAACGTATTAACTGGATACATCTGAAGCTTCTATAGCTACAATATTGCACCACCCAAAGAGTCATCAACACACACACACAGGCACACCGGCTCACAGGTACACACGATGTTGACAAAAGGAAACAGGACGACAAGATTAAGATAATTACAGTATCCATACACTGACCTGACTTCTTGTCACCCAACTATGACACCTAACAAAGAACGGGAAAATGTTCTTACTTTGGAGGATTTTCTTCATATCTCTGTCCCTGTGGAACTCTCCAAAAGCTGTTACACAGGGGAAGTGGTCTCAGATTTCATATGTATTGTATTTTCGTATGTATTGTATTGTTATTTCATGGACACTGTCAGAGGAATTGACTTTATGACTGCCAATCGTACTAGATTCCCCACAACAGCAACATGTAGTGACAATTATCAAAATCCTTAATTCACAAAGGACTGTGCCGTATGGCGGACAATTATGAACCACAAAGACATTGGACTGTTCTGTCAAGAGCAACATGCAGAGAGAGAAAGAGAGAGAGAGCGGGAAAGTCTCGTATAGCAAATTAATTAACCCGGGAGACACATGAATAAACTGACAGAGAATATGAAGAAAATTGCCTTGGTATTATCTAAATTGTAAATGGCAGTAACCCAAAGTCATCACCTGCAACATTTTCTCGGAAATAAATGTCTGGCGCTGTCAGTGATAAAACACATTGGTGATTATTCAAAGTTCGAGAAACTTTTAATATTAAAATACATTTGAATGGAAAATGGAAAGGGGGTCACATGCATTGGGGCACATTGTCAACAAGCTCACATGCTAACTATGTTTTTTGTTATATATAGGATTTATATATGTATATGTATGTATATGTATGTGTGTGTATGTATATACATACATACATACATACACATACACACACACACACATACACATACACATACACATACACATACATACACACACACACATACACATACACATACACATACACATACACACACACATACACACACACATACACACATACATACACACACACACACAATGTGTATATATGTGTGTATGAGTTCTCTCTTACCCTCTCTGACTCTGTGTGTACGTGTGTAACTTCCTGTTCTTATGTCTTCCGGTCCGTAGAGAGAAAAATATTATCTGACACATACACACACATACACACACCCTATACTTACATCTCTCCCGGACATCTTTCCTTCTGGAGGCTATCTTATGAGAATATTTTTTTTCTAATGGCTCAGAGACACTGAAGACCAGTTACAGATTCCACCAGTAGATGCCAATAGCATAATACAGATGAATTACTCAGTTATTCAAATCTATGTATGTTCTGGAATACAAGCCAGGGCTAGCATGAGGCTCAGCTGCAAACCATTCTGTTCCTCCCACCCGTCCCTCTCCCTGCTCTGTTACACTCCACCCAGCCCTTTACCTACACCCTTGACGTGTATGCTGCCTCAGCTTATGCAGGAACACGGAGCTTGTTTGCCTGTTAGTCAGCCATAGTGAAATCTTCCAGCAGCTCGAACTAGCCTGAAGCCTCGGTGCAAGAGGAGTAGTAGACCAGAAGTGTATTCACGTATTGATTGATAGCCCCTTAGCTCCCACCCCTGATTCTGGCCTTCTCTGATTGGTTAGAAGGGCGAGGCTCACTCAAAAACTTTAGAAGAGACTATCTCTGCACTGCTGCCAGGCTGCCAGGCTGCTCGATAAGTCTGGGTCACAGAAGCCTTTGACAGCACCTCTCCACATTAAGATATGTTTTTGAGCATATTTCAATTTGGAATATTGGAAAAAAAGTTACGTGCTGTAGCTTTAACCATCCATAATATCAGCTGTCGTCAATTCTGTGATTAATTCTGTGAGTAACTCGGTAGAAGCCCAAATTCAAACTATTCTGTTGTCTGGTAAAAGTGCTCTCTGAAAGCCGGTGTCTTTACTCAGCCTAACATCGCTTGAGAGGGAAGAACCTCGACTCTGTAACACCACTGTACAACCACGAGTTGACCGAGTGTTTTTGTAGTTCCAACTAATCCAACAGACTGATACGTCATCTCTGTAGCAGGTTTCCTTGCCTCAGTTTCAGGAGTCACATTCTTCCAGTTTTACAGTTTACATTTTCATATCATATCAACTATTTATCAACTTGATGGTTTTGAACCAGGACCTTCAGTATTTGGATCAAGTAGCTTCTAAAAATTAATGCGTGCCTAATTTAGTTGTCTACAGCAATCATTTCAATGTGGGAGATACACAAGATATCGGCTTGGACTCTGTATTGGCAGATACCCGATATTAAAGGTTTGGGATCGGGGCAAGAAAGACTTGCACAAAGCACATCATTAGAACGACTTCCCCATTTCCAAACACAGGAAATCACTGTTCCAGTTGGCCAACCGTGCAAATTCACGTAACTTTAGTTGAAGAAAGGAGAAAACTGAAAATAATGTACCAATAGATGATCTGGGAAAAAAACTGAATTCTACAATGACTGGATTAAAAGGCTGGAAGTAAGATAGTGACGAATATTGAAGGGACAGGAAATGACTGAATGAAAAATACGGAGTAAAGTGATTGGACTGAGGATAAATAAGAAATAAGAATTATTTGACTTTTCTGGCTGAATTTTCAAAATAGCTTCCTAAATACCCCACAATGATTTTAATAATAATTTTTTGTCTCGGGTAATATTTAATCAATAGTAAAAGGGAAAAAAGACACAGAATGTACTTCAGAAGCAAAGAATGATGTTTTAAATAACCCTTTGTTTCTATAATCACATACACACTGCAATTTATCAATGATAAGTTGTAAGAGATTGTATTGGCATCAGACTCAAAATGTTAGTAGTTAAACTCCATCATTTATCAGATGCAGGCACACACAGAATTCAAATTACAGCTGTAATTCTGTAAAGTGGAAAGTCTGATTCTACTTTTTATAGGGAATGCCACCTAGTGTGACAAAATTACTGCTGCCGTAAAACTAAAGCACATTAAAAGTTTGGAGTCATAAAGGCTTTCCCCACACTGCATGAATGAGGAGGACAAAATTATGTGTTTCAGATACAAAAAATGATTCCCTAGGGAGCTAAACTTTTTTTCAAAATAGAAGTGGGTTTTTATCAAGAAAATAATATGATGTTAGTTAACTTTTCTGCATTTCTGATAAAGTGTGGAAGGAAATCAGTATTTGCTTTCTGTTCACTGTTGACTTTCAAACATCGCTGTCGTCATCCCTTTTTTTTTTTTTTTTTTTTGCTTATTGCCTGTTTCGTTTATAAAAAGGTGGAAGTTTTTTTTCTCAGAGTAAGAAAATTAAATTGTTTGCAGAAGACAAACATTCCTCTCTGAAAGCACACACCCATACAGAAACCCGGAGGAGTGCAGTAACCATTAAAAAATTCTCACTTTATTGGTTTTCTTTACTTGCTGAACTAAAGTTTGATTCAATACCCAGAAGGAACTGCTTCTGTTTTTTGTTACTTTTAACACACAGTCTTTCAGTGCAATGTAAGTACTATCTAGATGCAGCAGGGGTAACTTTTTGGCTACCATCTAGCAAAAGTAGTGGAACTTAAAGTTATCTTTTTAATTTGTCTTTTCACACATTCTGGGATTAATTTCAGTTTTTGTAATTTCTAACAAAAGAAGGATGTAAGAAACATAAGGCTATGATTCCACTCGATATTAAGCTTGGCCATCATCTCCATGGCAACAATTCTCTTCATCACCACAGCAATGGATAAACCTTTTTTCTTTCATATGTGGATCAAAAGTGGAGAGATGGTATACCGTAGGAAGAAATTGAAACGAAAATAATGAACGGCTAGAACTGCCTCAATAGAGGAGATTGGGGTTAATGAGAGTGCAGATTATTTCCCTCTACTCAGAACAGAATTGGTAAGTGGTTTATTTACCCCAGAGAGCTTGGACATACACGTACAGACAAAGTAAATAGTGAGGTCCTTGCTTCGGAAAATTCATGACATGGGTTTTAACATTAAATGAGAGCGTAAAAAATGCAGCTGACAATCAAGATTAGCCTCTTGCACATCCCCCTGTTGACATATTTCTTGTCTAATCAAATGTGATTGTAACAAATATCTCCTGTGTAGGAAAATCATGGGATGCTTGGACTGGGGATTTCTTTATGCTTTGTTCAAAGAAAAAAACAACATGGAGCAGTAGATGCTAGCAACTTAGAAAACTTTCAACTGGGAGGTGGACACTTTTGAAGACAATATTAGCATTATTCGAAAATGTTATTTTATTATTTGGTAATTTTAGATGGAAACATATAATTAGATTGTATCACTGAACCTTAACTGTCCCTCATTTGCCCCCCCCCCCCATAGCCTAGTGTTAATGGGTGTTAAAATGAGGGCAAAGACCGTCAGGGGTGTGTTCTTTCACTGGCAGGTGCCAAGTGTGGGCTATTATTAACATTCATCTGTTATGCAGACACTGTGACAGGGTGCCATTGCAGCTGACTGCAGAAAGCACACACACTTTAACACTTGCACATGTGTGACTGTCACCTGGAATGAGTGTGTGTCACTTCAGAAACTGGAGAACCCTCAGATCATTATAATGAAGCAACATACACGCGCGCGCACACACACGCACACACACACACACACACACACACACACACACACACACGCACACACACACACACACACACACACACACACACACACACACACACACACAGTACACTGAGAAACAAAGCTGCGCAAGTAAATGTACTAAAGCCATCATGCATGTAGACGCAAACGTAATCAGTATACACACCTGCACAATCAAGGATATAAGTGTGCGGGTACACACTCATATAGGATGTTAAATTAGACACACACCTTTTGAAAAATTGCTGGGGTGTATTATACATGCGTATCGATGTGAACATAAGTCACGAATTAAATTACATTCCAAGCAGGCATTTGAAATGGCAACCCAAGAGGAAGCTATTGATTCACCAATCTGTATGCATGGCTTCTGTATAGGCGATGAGTTTCTAATGCAGACACACCATACAAAATATAAATGCTTATCTAAGAAAATGGGATGACAGGCCAGGCACTGCATTAAAATAGGATTCATCACATTGGTGTTTGTTTCTTTGACGCTCATTATTTTGACTTTGTATTGTTCTGACTGAATGTTTTTTTTTTTTTGGATATACAGCATCAAAAATAATGTGCCCAGAGGGCTGTAGCATCTTTTGCTTCATATTTTTTAATCTCAAAAACATGTAAACTAATACATTAAAAAAACATTAAACATTATACATTATTAAAAAAAAAGGCACCTATAGACAGTCTAGCCCTTTTACTGCAACCGCTTTGATTATGGTACAAACAAGGACTATGGTAAAGTGTAAAGGTTATCACAAAGTAATAACTTTGTAATGTTTGTATTTTCCAAATAATGAGCTTGCTATTTTTCACTATCACTACATCAAAAATTATGTTTTTCCTCTGAGCCTTGGCTGGATTCCATTGAGTTATTAATTTGCATTTTAAAATGTCATCAGTAATGTCAGTGTCTCTCCGTGATGTGGCATACATTCTGAGAGGGTCCACTCTTAAATCTCCCTCATTAAAGGGGATGTACTTGATCGGCCTTTTCTCATGATGAGTCCATATCTGACAAAGTTCACAAGTGTGAACTCAGTTGTGTGCCTGTGAGCTGTATACGGGGACAAAAAGCTACATAAGGCAAAATAACACTTATGTTGTGAGTGGTACAGTAATATATAATACATTAATATATATGGGCACTGGTTAGAATTTGTAAACATACTTCAAAGTGAGAACGCGTTGTGACATAATTGACGTCTTTTTTTCCTTTTTCAATACAGTTTGTGTAAATTTGATGCACCATAGCTGAACCACTACTTGAGTGTTTGTTTGGCAGCTGGTGCACCTGCATAATTGGTTTCAGTGCGTTAATGAGGTTACCTGCTGGGTTGGGTAAAATATAATGTGAAAGTAATAACACACATAAAAACCTTAACACTTTGTTTACTTTTAGAATATTTAATCGTTGCTTGTATGTTTATGCAGATCATTAACATGTCATTTTGCTAGTCTCTTGTAAGTTATCAAATAAAATGTGACTTCTTGTTGTCTAAGTGTTTCTGCATAGAGGACAACTGTGTAGTATGTATAGTATGTGTTCTTTTTCCATCCATTGGCATACAGAGAGAAGAAAAATTATTATAAAAGTATAATAATACCTAATTATTCAACTGTTCTAAGGACCTGTAGGAGTCAACAATACAGTGCACGTCTTTCTAATGTAGCAAGAGAAATCCCACATTATATAACTATTATCACACTTTACCTGTCTTTTCCGCAGTTGTCAGTATCACTAGCTAAGTTTTGTGTTACAGGTTACTCCAATTTAGAAGATTCAAGAAAGATTTGTCATGCAGAGTAGATGCAACATGGACTAGAAGATTTTTTGCTAACACTGTATCAGTATTTAGCTTATAAAATGCTCAAAAAAACCCCCAAAACAACCCACTTGAGTTGCCATAACGGCAATTTTACGAGAAGGTGGGGTAAATGTGATTTGGTTATTTATGGGTTGACCTCGATGAGCGACTGTTTTAAGTTGTTGGAATTTGTGGGTAAGACTGAGTTTTGATATGAAACAAGAATATATAACTTTTCAAGCGTTAAAACATTACGGCAGGATATATCTGGTGTGGCAGCTGGTGGTGAATTTGATTCTGCCGGTTTCTGCAGAGAGGCAAAGATGAAATTAACAGATATAAAGCAGCGGGAAGGTGCAGAAAGAGAGCAGGAGAGAAACAAGAGAAAAGAGAAGCTGTCTTTAAATATAGAGGCACTATTGATTTATATTATTGCAGTTTTTTTTATTATTATTGTTTTGTTTACTTTGAACATTGGGAACAAATTTCACACACTCATGCACACACAAATGCAGTATGTGTGTTGTCATAATGTCAACTTTAGTTATTGCTAAACACTGCAGAAATATCACTCTTACGTTTGTGAATGAAAAACAAAAGAGAGGAAAATGGCAACTCAGTCGTGGGCCACATGTGAGCTTGACCAGGTTGTGTGTAAGCATTGAGACAGAAGCCATATTTCAGCATGGGATTCAAGCATATGACTGTTAAGAAAGTACTGAGAATATTAGTTAGTTATAAGACTTTAGAAGTAGATTATGCTGCAGGAGCAGTTTGAGAAGTTTCTCTGAGAGTTTTGACTCTTTTTCCCAGTGCGAAAACTGGTCATTGTTAGGGCTACGTAAAGGAGCAGCTCGACGTTGTGGGAAATAAGATTATTTGCTTTCATTGTGAAGAGTTAGATGAAAAGATTAACACTTCTTACATGAAGTATGACACATGAAATATGAAGCTTCAACCAGCAGGTGGTTACATTAGCTTAGCATATAGACTGGAAGCAGAGGAAAACTGCTTTCCAGTCCCATGAAAAAATTCACTAATTAAAATGTTGTAGCTTGTTTTTTTTTCTGTTTGTACACTAACTGTAATGTTAAAAACAACATAGTTTTATAGGGATATACATGCTGCAACTATTTGGACTTGCTGTGGTCTCTGCTGGTGGCCAGGCAACCTCACAGTGGTAAGTGGTAAATTACTTTAAAGCAAATACGCATATTTTCAAAATTTCGAACTATTCCTTTAATTTAAAAAAAAAAAAAAAAAAAATTCAGTACAGTTTAAAATTAAAAGCTGTCAAATATTGTAAGTTTACAGCTAATGCTTAGTCAGACTTTTAGTTTTGCGTACTTATTCTTTGATCAGCTATTTGCTATCTGCTCATTAAGATTGTATTTTTTTGAGTTTTTATGCAGCTTTTTGTGTCAAGACAAAATGAAAAACTGATGCATTTGAGGTGTTTGAAATAGGGTTTTATAGAAAAACGTGTTTATACTCCTCAAAGGAACGTATTGGAAAAGTGTTGGATTTGTTATCATTGCTGGTATAAATGCTTTCAAATGATATCCAACCCTAGTCACTGTTGGAATCCATTGCAACAGGCCTGAATCCAAACAGACACTATCATATTTTGTCTCTAAACAAGCCAGCTAACTTTTTACAGCATGCTTTTAAGCTTGCCCAGTACATATATAGATGGCTGTAGAGTTGGTTTCATACAGAAAAGTTACTTTCATTGGAGCATCACTTTAAAGATACAGTAAAAATGTAGTAAGTTGATGTACCAATGGCTGCCGACACATGCAGGCATATTTCTAGGCAGGGAATGGACTTAAATAGCAAAGCTGAATTCAACACTGGCCACCATGTGGGTCATTATATATATATACATGTTACGTGTAAACATGATTAAGATTTGCTAAGGTAAATTTAAAACAGAAATAAAGTGTGACAGGAGGTATCTAAAGAATTTCTTATGTGTTCCAGGAAAAGTCCACAGACACTTTGATGCAGTCTTATCGAGTATTGTATTGAGTCACATGTCAATTCCTACTCACACTGTGTCCACGTAATAACAACAACAATAACAATAGTGGTAATAACAATCCAACATGTGTGTGTGTGTGTGTGTGTGTGTGTGTGTGTGTTCGTAGGTGGTATAATAAAAAGTTTGATTACAGGCTGAAACTTCTGTAATTAACAGTACACATTAGTCACCAGTTTAACGTTCAACAGCAAGACTGAGCTTTAATTTTACACGATTTACTGTGGCTAAACCTCTCCACTCGTCTTCCTCCCCATCTCATTCACCCAGTCAGAGCTCTGTCGTTTGCCTCATATCATGTGTTCCCCATTCATAAACTCCCCGTTTTTCTTATTCCGTGTCCCTGCCATTTGGGCTGGCTCAGATGCTCTCATGCAAAGTCCTCTATCAGAATCCAGCCAAGTATCATGTGATCAGCTGTTTTATAACATTCATAGTGTGGTCTCTTCTAACTAAACCGATTTTTAGCTTTAAAATTGTAAATTCTCAACCTGCTAAACACTGTCCCTTCATGTCTCTTCCCACTGTGACTGACTATCGGCACAAATCAAAATAAGAAGTTTAAAATCACCCAAGAAAATGTCAGTAATTAAATAGCCCCTTTCTAGACCAGAGTTGGTGAAGGCAAACTTTTTACTTGAAAACAGATTCAAAACTACTCTTAGAGCAACAGAAAATTTTGATTCTTATCATTTTTACATACAGTGGGCTCAGAAAGTCAGAAAGACAACTTCACTTTTTGCATACTTTGTTGTGTTGGAGATTTAATTTGAAATGGATAAAATTATTTTTGAACATTATTCTGCACCCAATAATTCATAATGACAAAGTAAATTTTATTTTCAAATTATTGAAAATAAAAAATTGTTTGCTTAAATTATCCTTGAGGTATGTCTAGAACTTGTAATTGCAGAAGTGGATGAATTACCCTGTTGGTTAGATTTTAGCATCTATGTTATAATTTGTTTTTCTTGTCCTTGCTACTTATTGAAGCAGCTTGTTGTTTTGAGACAACTGACCTTTCTCTTAATAAGCTCTGTGTGTGTTTGCACGCGTGTGAGTAAAAGCGGGTAACAGTGTGTGACCCATGCACCTGTTCTAAGAGTTATGTTTACATTATAAAGTTTTCCTGCTGAATTTGTTAAAAAACTAAAATGTCAAGTGAAGCACTTTTTTTTTTTTTTTTTTAAATTGAATAATTGCTATTTGAGTATACATTTTTAGTTTGTTTATAAACTGCGACCAAATGTGTAAACTGGATTTAATTGTGGCAGTTTGAACGATGGCAGTTTTGAACACACTGTCTCTCCACCATGACCAGTGACTTTAAATAAGTCAGATTTCACAAACCATACAGTACAAACTGTTTATGCATTTACTGATCCTTCTACTCTAGTGCTACTGTTAGTTCTTAAAAGCAAAATTCAAATGTCTCTGAACAAGCTGTAGAGGAGAACTATGCTTTGATAATTAAGCAAAGCACTGTTTGCCTAGATTGACTAAAAGTGGGTTGTAGCAAGAGATAAACAAAATTATGCAGAAAAAGTGAGGAAGAATGAGATGTTTGGGTTTACAGAAGAAGGTGAGGAAGCAGAAAATAAAGGACAGAGAAGTGAGTATACCGTAGCTATTGAAGTGAGAGGAAAGGAGGGAAAGTCAGTCTCCAGTGTTCAGACAAGGAGAGTGGATGAGCGGGTTGCTGAGTGTTGAGAACAAATGAGAAAGGAGCAAGTAGGGAAAATCAAGAGGAGGAGTACGGAGAAGAGCTCAAGAATGTCTTGTCACTGAAAAACATCAGAATGGAATACAAATAGCAGACAAACACTGTACAGTGTTGCAAACGGAACAGTGTATCAGCAGAGAGAAGCAGAGGGAGCAGGCGTATTTGTAGTTGCAGTAAATTTCTTCTTTGTAGTCTAGAAACACGTAAAACTGCACTTTGCAGCCACAGCCTCACGTGACATTGAGAGAGAGAGGCAGGGAGGAAAAAAGGGAACTTGGGGGGTGGGGGGTGGGGTTACAGCTCTCCACCATGATGGAATATTGATGGGGCATAAACATGACGTCTTCAGTTACAGTGCCCTGGAGGTCCATAAAACATGAGAAGGCTCTCACAGTACAACTCACCAACCGCCGCAGCAGTCACTTACCCCATACCACCCCTGAGCAGTTGAGATACACAGCCTCAGAAAAACATACATCCATTTTTGTGAACGTGTTTTTACAAAATATAGACTATATTAAACTGAAATCTCTCTTGCACATGTATGATAAGCAATTCCTTCAGTAACTGTTGATTGGTATGCCATATGTTATAACCTAATATGGTAGAAAAAAGGAAAAATATATTCCCCTATATTAAAATATTCTTCTATTTACTTAACTGTTTCTTTTCGAGGAGTGTTGCTCAGTTTGTATCTCAGTATACATGCAACATTTGGATACTAAAATATAATACATCACATCCCATGCTCTGTAGTCGTTGACGGCAAATACTAAATACCTTGAAAAGAGGGTTGAAGTACGGATATGTAAGTAAGTAGGCATCTAATATATATGTTTAAATTTCAAGTGGTGTATCAGTTAAAGAGGGATCCTGTGTGTTTTAGCATGAGTCAGAAAGTCAAAAATACAAGAAACATACAGAAGGGGTGATAAATAGAAGATTTTCCTGAGATCCAACATTCTTTCACCAAAACACGTATTGTACAGATGATTTTTAAAAAGGTTTTGTGTTGTGTTATTGTGATAACATATGTGGGATAGCTGTCTTTTCTGTTGCACTGCGGGTTTTGGTGATAGATTTTTGTGATCAAAAGCAAAAGTGTGTACCAAAAGCAATATAGACAATATAGTTAACAATTTAGACTAATAAACACATGGGTGAACTCAAATAGGTACTGAAAGGTACTGCAGTGTCTCTGCAAAGACTTAAAAGCTGTGCAAAGATGAAATTAGAATTTACCACTGCATCTCTACCAGCTGCTGCTGTTTGATTATCAGTTGATAGATGCCAAGAAAGCCAAATGGAGCACAGCTCGTGATACAGACTGTTGGAGATTTGCCAGTTAAGTGTTGATTAGTTTCAATAGTGAACTTAAGTTATACTACATAGAATAGGGCAAACATTTTAGAATATCTATGAAGAATGGAGGGTTCAAATATTTGAAATAGGAAAGCAAATCCGCATCCACACATTTATTTTTTCATTTTAATTGGGCTCAAGTCCAAATCTTCCACATAGCAAAGTTTTAGTTTACAACACATGGCTAAAATAGGTAAGGGGCCCAGTCACATCCGCATTTACTCACTGGACTGAAGACCTGCTCAGTTTAAGGAAATCACACTGATCAGAGGATTCCCTTGTTGAGGCAAAGCAAATTTGTTAGGAGCTTTGCATGTAATTTAACTTTTTATTGTTATTACTGTCACATCAACCAGTTCTATATAACCCCGCATTACGGGAGTATAAACTGCTCAAAAAAAACAAGATCTTGTTAACTTGTTGTATGGTTAGAAAGCGTGTTCTGATTGACCAAACATAACCGTATAAAAGTGTAGTAATGCTGTAGTAACTACAAGTATATATTGTTTTCGCAAGATCAGATATTTTGGAGGGAAACAAATACATGGTCTACGAACATTTTACGTATACATTCAGTATCAACATATTTGCGACTTGCCAAATGCGTAAATTAACAACATATCTCCATTTTGTTAAGAGAAAACATAGTCCAGGCCCAGTTACGTTTCCTACACAACATTTTTTCTGTTGCAAATTAGTTGTAAATGAAAGTAATTTGTAGGAGACAGGGTTGGCCTAATAATCAAAAAGTAGTCGAAATGTGCACAACTTTAATAGTTGAACTGTTTTCAGCTTTAGAAAACTTTCTTTTATTTTGTCTGGTACAGAGTGATCACATTCTATCCACCCGGTGTCTGTCTCCCTGCTACGATAAAAGAGCTGCTTTTTGAAAAAGTGGTATTGTGTGAGCCTGCCTACAGACCAGTTAATTTGCCCTTCTTTAGTGGGTATTTCCAGCTTAAATTGCATGCTTAGGTAATAGACTAGACTGCATGCCTATTTGCCTTTAGCAGTGCCCTTTCTAAAGCATACATTGTTAAGATTCTGAGAGGTTTTATATCTAGATTTAAACTCCAGCGCAATATGTGAGATAAAGTGAGTCTTTTAATAATTAGTCACTGAAATTCAGATCCATTAACTGTAAAATGACACAACACACACTCACCTTCACAGTTTAGAAACCTACTGGACACGCTTTGCAAGGTGAAAGATGCCGCCAGATGTCATTAAGAATGCAACTTGTTACAGATGTTACAGACAACACAGATGTTCTCTCATGTGGAAGTATATCCTTTGAAAAAACGTCAGGGACTTTAATTCCCTAAGTCCTGTCAATCAAATGCTTTATGTTATAGAGGACTGGGTTTAGACTTAGGGCCTGGAAACACTTGGACTGGAAATTGTACGTCAGGGGTAGGGGCAGGGTTCGTACGAGAGGAATGGTTGTCTGAGCATCTATCAGAGTGAATTCCTCTGCTTTGTAAATTAACACCAACAAGTCCTTTATACTTTGACTCAGTCTGTTGAAATACTTGATCACTTGAGCAAAGTTTTTACTTTTTAGATCAGTTGTGTTGTACTGTACTTCCAGACGCTTGCACATTTGTGCTGCAAAGTTTTGTCCTTGTTCAGTGTTCCTTTGCTTTCTCAAAGTTTAGTTCCATCGCTTTAATACGTCAAACTGCCACTACACACATGCATACATCTGTCCAACTTTAGCTACCAAGATGAACAGAATTGTTTTTTATGCAAATTCCGATGACATTAAGTCAACTGATCTTGTTCTCGTTGTATTTTGTTCCTCTGTTCTCCATTTCTTTTTGTGTTTCTTTTCCCCTTCTTGCTTGTCAAGTTAGGTCCCTTGCCATTTGGAAACAATATTAATTTACCACTTGAAATCCTTCAGGATGCTGTTCTGTTTTCCTGCTAATTTGTTGCTCTCTACCTCCTCCCACCAAGTCCTCTCTTTCCATTCTCAATCTGTTTCTTCCTCCGTCTCTCTGTCAATGTACAATTCCCTTTGTTTTTTTCTCTTTCTCACCCATTCTCACCCTCTGCCTTTCCGTCTCCATCTTCTTCCATACTCCCATGAGGTTCTGTCTCCGCCGACTTCTCACCTTCATCCCTCCTCTCTGTTCTTTTCATCATTTACACTTCCTCTGTTTTAAAATCCGTCCACTGAACTTTTTCTTCTTGACACTTGTTTTGTGCATCTTTGACTGCATGTACTTGGCAAGCAGGATGTAATTACAACCTTTAGTGTGTTCCATAGATCCTTGTGATAAAAACCACACGTGGTCACGAGCAAGATTTACCTTACTGATGCTGCAGTTATATCATTGGTATTTGGTTACAGTTAGTAACAATATGCTATTACCAAATGCGATTTACAAGGGTAAAACTTTGAATTGTTGGACATTTTTGCCTGCTCTTTTGATGTGGCCTAGGATAATAGTGCTGGGTCATTTTCTCTCATGCTCTTTTGACCTCTTACATTCCTCTTACATTCTGTCAGTACATTTTTCTCTTGAATTCCTCTGCGTCACCGTCTCCTCCCTCACTTCCTTCTCTCACCCCCGCTGTCTTCCTTTACTTTTCTTTTCACTCTCTAATCATGTTTCTGTGAATTTGTTGCACAAGTTCAAAGGAAATGTCTATTAAAAATTATGTTGATCAGCATGTCTACATCAACTACCCTTGTGTTAATATATTTAAGCGGACCTAGCAAATTGACAGAATTATTTGAGCACCAGTCACTCTGATGCATCATTTCACTGATGCTTCATACCCAAGGATGGCATATGCTATCTCATTTTATAATGAATTAATTTGTCTCTGCTGATTGGTTCGTATCCTGTGGTGTTTTTATGAAATGCATCCATCTCTAATCAGACAGGACATCGCTTTTATCCAGGCTGCCGACATTTACGCTGTTTTTTTGAGGGGACTTTCTGGTGGAGTAGAGGCATGTAACAGTGCATGGCATGCAAAGCAATGCTTAGCAATCCTACGGTTGAAAAAGCAGAAGCAGGTACTGTGACGTCACGGTCTATTCCAATAAACTGTTTCCATGAGTCTTTAAAACCTCTCCCCTTTTTGATAAACCAGCTGTACCACTTTTTTAAATCATATTTTGACCTTTTTTTTTTCAGATTTTGACTTTCCACTCAAGTTTTTTCCAGGTAAATTGAAAATGCGCATAAAAACACTGTTACTCTGTTCTTTTCCACACCTATTCTCTCCATCACTTCCTTCTTGTTATTCTCTCTCTTCATGTTAAGTCTGCCTTAATACACCGAGAATGGATACAGACACAAAAGAAGCCTGATTGAAACACAGCCGTACTTCTGGGTGCTGTGTTTTGTTTTGTTTTGTCTGATTAGAGAACTCTTACTGTTGTTAGCATGCTAATTTAAATTAAGTGTTCGTGTGCGGATTTGTCTTGAGTGTGCATGCCTTTGTGTGTGTGTATGTTTCTGTTTGTGCATGTCTAAGACACAGTAACCGTTATTGAGGGTTATTAATTCTGTATGTCGTCATCAAAGTGGAAACTTGTTCTGCATAATCAGCTGCTACACATGATTAGCAGGGGCTCACTGTAGATGTATGACTGTGCATATGAAGTGATTAATGTACTGTTCTTAAGAGGTCTTCTCAGATACAACATTTAACTTCAAAAACAAAGACTTTTGTCGATGCACACTGTAAAAGTTGATGCTGTAAGTGTCAACTGCTCTGCAGGATTTTTTTCTTTATATATTTTCAATTAAGTAAAGGCAGTTCCTGCTAATTCCTGAAATGGAGTCACCTGGGAAAGAATATGTCAATACAGAACTATGCAGAATCATGTGGTCCACTAAGTACTAAAGAAATACAAACTCCATAACTGAATTGCAAAAGTTCAGTCTCAGCTCTATCTTGTACATCAGGCAGCATAGTGGAAGTTGCACAGGCATCAGGCACCACTAACAGGACTGGGTGTGTAAGGTATATTCACAAGTTAGGACTTTTGTTCTCAATCTGAATGGGCCAAGTGTAATTTTTTAATGCTTGGGTGAGTTAGTTACAGTTATGTACCAACAAAACATTTACATAAAGAAGCCTATTTGAAGGTAGATTAGTTTCTTTTACTCCAGCCATGCATGACCCTCACACCTCAGTAATTACAAAGTCCCTGCTCACTTGTTCCTTAAAATGAATGGCATACGTATGAATACATAAATTGTCTGAGTATAGAATTAGTGTTTTGTTTTGGGGTTTTTTAGTATTAAGTATATATCATAAATGCCGATGATGTGTGTTTTGTGACACAGTCAGGCTAACATTTCATGAATTAACAAGTAATAGCCACTGTAGTCCTTTCAAACTCCATCTCATTAACCCTTCTCTTAAATACTCTCCTTCTCTCTCTCTCACACACAAACACACACACACACACACACACACACACACACACACACACACACACACACACACACACACACACACACACACACACACACACACACTTTATAACTCTGCATTAATTCACAAGATTAATGTTTTTTGTTTTAGTGACATTTTTGGTACTAAGATCACTTTCAGAGGAAACATATACAGACACATACACACACACACACACACACACACTCTGCCTCTCCCTCTATGATAGACTCTCTCTTTCCTCTTTCTAAAAAACTTACTTTCTTTCCCCTTGTTTCACATCTTTTGAGCTCCTCTGTCTCTCTCTGAGTCACATTCTCAGTGTTTTACACGTTAACTAATAATTGAATATGTAATATATATATACTGTAATTAAATGCACAAAATTTTAATCAACTGTAGCACCTGCAGCCCCAGCTGCAACTTGTTTGGGCTATCTGGTTGACAGGCCTTGTAGAGGAAGGTCAGCAACTGCTTGGCTGGGTCTTCCAAGAAGCCGGAGCCGCATCAGCATTTCTCTGAAGAGAGTTCAGGACAAGTGGCAGAGAACTGCATAAGAGTTGCATGATCCAAAGGGTCACAAATCTGGAATTGAGATGAGAACTTCAAGAACTTAGAAAGCAGAAGAAGATGTCCTGCAGGCAGAAATTAGGCTGTGTCACAGCAGGCTGGTGGTGGTGGACTCATCATTTTCCTACTCTGACACCATTAAAAGAGAGAAGCACTGCTGAGTCCAGAGAAGCCATGGGAGAGGTAAAGAACAGCAGTGTGGTTCTAAGGGTCCCTTCATTTTGGGACATGACAAAGGTTACTTATACTGCCTCACTCAGGTACTGTTTCCTGGCCTGTATAACCTTCATACATGGGACAAAGCAGGAACATCAACCATATGTTCTAAGCATGGAACCCCTGGAGCACACCGTGAGCAACTGCCTCAGGGCAATGGTAGAGAAATTCTACAGATGAAATGCATAATGGAAAGAATCAGTTACATGCCCCCCCCACAAAAAAAAAAAAAAAAAATCTTTATCCTTTACCTTTATCACCAAGGATAAAATTATCGATTTACAGTTGGTCTGTATCTGGGGTTTTCAAACTGTGAGGCAAGTTTAAAGAGACAGGTACATGCTGGAGTTTTGAAAAAAAAAAAGGTGGGTTAGTTCTTGTAGTCTGGGTTGTTGATTTGGCTTGTTTTTCAGTGTTGGAGCCGGAGCAGTGGATGTGATGCACAGCTTATCGAGGCAGTTAAAGGTGGAATTGTTAAGGTTTTTTTGCTACTGAACGTGGTTTCTTGTCGGAAGCGGGTAGTGGTGATGGTCTCTTACAAAGAACTTCAGCCATAATTACCTTTACAAGACAAGAGCTTATAATACGCCCTCTGAGGAGAGCTATGTCTTCAGGGCACACTGGATGCTACAGCGACTCACTAACCCTAAGTGACGAGACGGGACATCATAGAAAAAAAAGCTTTTTTGTAACTGGAGAACTTGCCTGCAAATCATCACATTTTTACGTTTTTTCAGTATCCATGTAATTCAGTGATAGTTGTCTGTACATCCATGTTTACATTGCAAACAGGCACTGTTAACTGTTACATTTTGGCATAATTTATTGGTGCCAATTTGCCAAAATGTACTAAAAAATACACGCAAAGGGCTTAAATTGTAGTCCCTAATGTAACTGAATCCATAGTAACATTATAGGTCTTGCTTACATCCACTAAAGCATTATGTGACCTGTAGTAAAAAAACTTATCACATGATTATCCCCCACCACCAAGCAAGTTGTCCTGATGGAGTTTAGAGTTTCTTGGGAAGGTTGCTATTGACATTGAATCTTGTGGGATATGCGGTAGTCCTCAATAAATGTCCAGGAGCGGAGCAACCCAGAGAGCTAGGTTGCCAGCACAGGTTGCTGAGGGGTTGCACTCCGATCTCTATCCACAGCCTTCGGCTTTTTGGACACTGAGGGAACGAGGACGGGCACAGCCATCCGCACAACCAGTGAAGCAGCAGAGAGCCTCAAGATGGCTGTAACTCGAACAGTACAGTCCATCTGGACAAAGGCTGGGGTCTCATCAGCCTCAGTTGGGTCGCCTGGAGGATGATGTAGGATGTTGAAAGACCCAAAACAACAAATAATTTCAGGCACATCTCTGTCAAAAGCATCAGTAAATCAACTTCCGCTGTGTGAATTATAGTAGAGGATTATGCTAACATGAAGGGGAAGTCTGCTGTACGGTCTTATTTACTGTGTTCTTTTTTTTAACTTCTCACTCTGTCTCTAAGACATGTAAATAGAAAAACACAATCTAAAATATACATAGCACAAATTACAATGAAAGAAATAGCAAGTGTTACATGCATTTTATTACATTGAATGAAAGCTCAGAATGCAAGTGAAATAAAAAGACTGTATAAAGGTAGTTATGTTAGCCTTTTTGTTTTTAAACTCCCGGTGTCACTCTACCTCTCTTATTCTTACCTTGCATCTCTTTTATTGAAAGAGATAATAAAAGACAAAGGAAAAAGAAAATAGGAAAAATTCTTTCTCTTTCATTACTTCTGTCTCCAGGATTATCTGATTTCATGATGACTCCATGGTGATATCAAGACTGATGCTAGTATTGCTGAACTTTCTCTCCTCCCTGTGTGCTGGACTAAAAATAGGTGCCACTGCAGTATAATCCAATAGACAAGACAGGCGTGCAGATATAACCACTCACACACACACACACTCACACACTCACACACACACACACACACACACACACACACACACACACACACGCACACACCTCTGACTCTGTGACTTAAGAAAATTTATATGGAAAAACATAAAGCTTCAAATATAAGAGATGAGGCTGAGAGAAGTACCAAGCTTTACTGTGAGTTGTCAGCAGTAGGAGAAAGAGTAAGGAAGAAAGGGAAAAGAGGACTATGTAGAGGAGAAGGAACAGGACTAGGGATGTCACTTTTTCAGAAAGTGAAGCTCAAATGAATTTTAACTATATAGTAATTTGTTCGAATTGATTTATTTAATGTAAGGCAAAGAGCGATATGTCCTAGTTCATGGGCTGCCTCCTTAAAAGTCTGCAATTCAAGACCACATGAATGATGTATGTGCAGTATGAGATAGTGGTGAGAGTAAGGAAGAGAAGCAAAACGGGAAAGACAGGATGAATCAATTTTAAAATGATAATGGGTGAAATATAATGAATTGTTGTCTCCTTTACAGTTAATGTTTAATCATAGTCTAGCAAACCACTTCTGTAATAATATAACCATACTGCAGTAAAGATCAGTCAGACACTCCTCAGAATGTTGACAAAAATCCAAAACACAGCCAACAAGCACTTTGCTTGTGACTGGGTATCAATACTCTGTGCTTTCAAGATCACGTGGTTGTCTAAAATAGAGTACCTTTATTAGTTAACTTTTTTTTTTTTTTTTTTAAATTAAATAATATGCTGGTTTAGTTGCCTTACAATTTCTGACTGTTGTGTAGTTTGCAGCAAAGTACTGTATATTTATCTCATTTTATATACCAAAACATAGACAAACTAAAAGTCGATGGCCTTTTCATTAACAGTAATCGATAGGTTACTATAATTAAGTTTCTGTATATATGTGTTTGTAAAGTTATTTAGGGTATTTTCGTGTTATTTATAAATAACACAGAATAAATAATTATTTATAATATAAATAACACACATAATAGAAGTGTTATTTTGTCATAAATTACCATATAACTGGATTGGGAATTTTGGAATGAGCAGCAGTCATGGTGATGGTCTTCTCTATCACTCTCTCATGTTTCCAGTCAAACGCTCAAACCAGTTTCATTGTCACACTAGTTTATTCCCCGCCTGATTTTGTGCCTTGCTCTCTTTCCTGTCACCTCCTTTTTGTTTTTTCCCAATCCTTCTATCCCTCTCTCTGTCTCTCTGTCTGTCTGTCTCTCTCCTCCTCTCTCACTTTATAAATTGCATGCATTTTCCAGGCTTTTCCCCCATCGCTAATGTCATTCACCCCTGAGTATGCTCTATGTGTATATGTGTGTGGGTGCGTGTCATACTGGTGTCTATGCATCATTTCAATGTCTGTGCCACTTGTCCCAGTGTGTTTGTGTGTGTATTATGCCTGCAGTGATGCGTGACTAATTTAAAAAGCTAGTAGTACATCGCTCCTTTAACAGAGAGGCCAGAAAAGCGGGGCAGAAAACATACACATGCAATCACACGAACACACCCGCACACACACACACACGCACAGAAACACAAGGGAGTATGATAGACCTGTCGCACAGATACTGGAATCACACAAGGTTTGAAGCCACATTCATACAGATTCTGATATTTGGGGAACAGACACACACATCAATATACAACAGACACAAGAGTGCACACACGTTAGCACTCAGTGTGTCAGCACTGTAATGAAATGCTGCTGAAGCAGATTACTTGGCAGAAATGCACATTGTGTGTGTGTGTGTGTGTGTGTGTGTGTGTGTGTGTGTGTGTGTGTGTGTGTGTGTGTGTGTGTGTGTGTGTGTGTGTGTGTGTGTGTGTGTGTGTGTGTGAGCAGAGAGAGAGCATAGGTCCACAACAGAGAGGGAGGGATAAGGAAGGAGAACAAGGTAATGGTAGTATTTATTGTCATCACCAAAGACATTCATGGTAATGTAGAGAGCAGTTTGTGAAATTATTTCACTCACAAACAAGAAGACAGTGGGATGCACAGTCGCACAAATGCCCATGCAAGCAGTGGCAAACATTTCTAATGCTGCATTTGTCAGGGTAATAATGAGTTGATGGCTGGAAGAGGAAGAGGAAAATTGAGTCACAATATTTACCCTAGCACTGACTGTACATTTAAGTGGGAGAGACGATGTTCAGCTGTGTCACTGGCTTAACAAGACTGGTATGAAAATTGAAGGTGCAAAGTCAGTAAGAGCTACATCTGATCAGTGTTGTGAAATAATAAACCCCAACTTACATTTTTTTTACAATAAATATATATGATAGTTGTCAGGTCTGATTAGTTATCGCACTGATTTTTTTCCACTCCTTCCAGGGGACATTTCATGTATTTGTACCTTGTACTCAGCACTACCTGTTTCTCACTGTTAGCTATCCCGTTATGATCCTTGTGAGTGATTCGTCACTTCTCGTGGAAAATGAATCGGATGAAGCAGTACTTTCTTCTGCCTCAAGGGGCAATGGCTAAACACGGGCTGAGAGTATGGGCAGTAAACTATTTAGTGATGAAAAAACATTGTACATCAGATAAAGGTTCATTCATACAAGATTGAGAGAGGTTACCAGGTCTTTCCTGATAATTGAACCAGTTGCTTCTCTATGCATTTGTCTCTGTGCTGGCGCCAATAGATAACCTTGCCAGTCTGCAGTGGTAGGAATGATGTTGTCCACCCTGTTGGGGATTTGCAGTCCACTGAAATTAAACAATGTGCTAGATGCAATGCTGTGTGCAATGTTTCATTCTGCCTGTTTAGAAGAATAGAATTAAACAAGACAAAAAAATGCATTTACTGACACAATAAAGCCTTTGGGTGCAATGGATAACAACAAACAACACACAAACGTTGACCCGAGTAGTTACCTTGTCAAAAGTTTAATGAGACTGTAGCTATGGCCAGGCCCGCTATCGAGGGGGTCAGATGACCCCAGCCCAAGGCCCCGGGGGGCCCATGCAAAGGTCTGTGGTTGGCCCTTAAATGGGATCAGGTACAACAATTTACTCATCGATTTATATCACTGATGATAAAATTTATATGTATTTACATATAAATATGTGTTTAAGACACATTGCAACTTGTCATCTCACATTCCAGGCCCCGCTGTTATTGTGAAAAAGGTGCCGTGGAAACTGCGGTGGCCAGTCAGATGTGCAGAAAACACGTGCCACGAACTTACTAGCCAAGTCAAAAGGCTGAGTCACCAACAATCAGGGATCAACATTTTTTTTCTCTCCTGTTTTGTTTTAAGGTAAAAGGAGGAATATAACTGTCACAGTTTGTGCTTTATAATCATATAGAGTATACAGTATGTATGCAAAACAGAGCATGGCCTGGATTGGGTCTATGACACCGGATTCGGAAATGGTTGTTGGAGACTTGGTAATTTTTCCAAGGTGTATATAACAAAAGTCGTGAAACAGTTGCCCTAACTGAACTTGCATAATATAACTGACTTTCTCATCTGATTACCGGTGGCATTGCTTGTGGGTAGGTGGTTGGAGTGATTGATACTGTTGTTACTGCAAGTTCTTTACTCAACATGGTGGTTCTTTGATATGTCAACAAACCGGAAAAGCGTCTGCATCCACTGAAGCGTGAATTAGGTAACTAGAGAATTTTACTAGCAGACTGCTTGTAGTTCAGTGCCATTCATCCCCAGACATCATCTGACGAATAGCTCCTGTGTGGTCGTGCTACGTTGAACAGTGGCTGTGCATCATGATGTTGGCTAGTTAGTATCACTTGACTGAATTAACTAACTACCTAGCTAACATTAATTCCATCCATCCAATGTCAGACTTATAAACTTTCAACGAATGCTTTTCTTCCAGTTCAGTTTGTGTAAAGGGTTGAAATTCATGTTAAAATGAGGTACCACTATATATTTTTATTTTCATTATAAGATTATCCTAACAGAGGCCAATAATATTTGCCTATAAAAATCAATTGACCCTGTGTTTACTTTCTTCACTAACACAGACAAAAATGAAAAGACCGCATCAATCAAAGCTCAGCTTTGGGAAGGGAAGAGATACAGGACAAGATGAGATGCCCCCAGTCCTCCAAACACCCAACCCGCCCAGCAAGCACAGTTTTTGGACCTGGTTCTTTAAACTTGGTACCTCTAAAACCCTGCGGAACGTCGTGGAGACTGCATCTGTGTCACTACAAGGCTAATGGCCAAGACCTTATTTGAAACTGACTTTGTCGGTGATAAATCTAAAGCTGGGAGGTTGGTGGTGGTGCTGGAGTGGATAAGGGTTCCCGATCTGGAATCATTTTCCCCCCTGACCATAATTCCTAATGGCTGGTCTGGCTATGGCATGCAGAATTACTTCCAATTATTTAAAAAAAGTACATATTTACACTCCATGATCACAAAAGTAGTTTCTGGCGGTGCAGCCATAATTTTAAATTTAGTTTTGAATAAGAACTGTTATAGTTTTATAGCTGTGCTGTCCTCAAGTGACAACACTTGGGAGTGGTAAATAAATTTACAGTAAATTTTCTCCTCAGAGAATAAAGAACTTTTTCCCCGACTAAATGAGAAAAAACAGTTTTGCTACAACAGCTGCAACAGTTTTATAACTGATTTTCAAATAATATAGCTTCATTTACTTCATTTATTCTGTTCCACTCCACTCGCTGCCTCCTTTTAAGCCACACCTCTTGGCTCCTATTTATTCATATATTTCCCTGCTAACCTCTATTATCTTCGTCTCAGTTTAAAAATCAAAGGGGCAGCTCCTTCCTTGTTCAATTCATCCAATCATATAAGTCTAAAAGGCCCACTCCTCTCAGTAACCCTTTATCAGCTCATTTGGGAGCTATTTCTACTTCTTGATGATGATGCCTTTATCCAGCTAGTAGCTTCCCTCCAACAATATCAACACTCCATCTATTGACAGATGAGGGGTTACTATATTTTGGTGAACAATTATGGGGCTCATGCCCATAACTGGATATTAGGGGGTTTGCCCTAACTTACATTTTATCAACAATGATTACTGTATGTCTATGATGTTGCTTTTCCTTATATGAATTAGTGTGTTAAATAAGGTTTTAAAAACATGATTTAGAGTTACACCTACTGTAATGAGTGTGAAGCAGAGGACTGTTCTTAGAGAACATGCAGTTTTGCAGAATCTATGGAGGCGTATTTTTTTTTCCTGAAAATTAAGGTCAAAGTCATACCTGAGAGAGATGAACTCTGTTGAATTGTCAAGGCAGAACGCAATGGTGGTGTGTTTTTAAGAATAATATACTGAGCCTATTTTCATCACATCTGCACTTATTATGACGGACAACAAATCTTATAATAAGTGATATGCATAGAAAATAGATGCCACTGCTGTTGTTTGTTGCTGAGGCAAAGGCTCTAGCTAATATTGGCCAAACCTTGGTGATTATTATTATTACAAATATATACTCCTCACTGAGCTTTGGGAGAAAACAAACTTGAGTTTTAGATGCGGGTGACTACATTTTCCAACCACTAACAGCATTTTGGGTAGTATAGTGCTGTTGTAATTACTATACGCCCAGGCATTGCCACATATAATTCCAGACTGCTAGTGGTCAGTAGAAGACGGGTGTTTTTGTGCAGATGTGCGTGAATGTTGACTAGGGTGACTCAGCCAACTCGCTCTTACACGGGTGCCTTTAAAAACAAAATTAAAAATCCAGCGGAAAGACAGTTATTTAACATAATTATGATGGAATATCCAAACATGGATGTCAGCCTCATACTGTCAAAATGTCCTGTGCTGAGCTCAAACATTTCCAACCGTCCATCAAGAAGAGAGCGCTAATCAACCGCTCACATCACTGTTCCTTTAGCAGATCGCACTAAAGCCTCATAGCTTTAGATAACTTATATTGGAAGAGCTGTACAAATGGGTACTTACTAGTAAGAAAGTTTTAGGCAAATAAAATGTATCCATGTGCTGAAATACATAAGAATTTATTTGGGTTTTTGTTACCAGATCTTGCTGGCAGCTGCAAGATCTAAAGTGTGTGGTGGAGGAGGACACCTGTTACGTTTCAATTTGTGGTTTAATAGAGTATTGATTAAATTCCCCGAAATCAGAATAAACAAGTAACTCCTAAGCACTTGGGGGCCGGCTGACATGTTTTACAATTGTTTGTAGCCATTAGAGCTGCACTAATCGGTTTTTTAATGTATGTATTAACAGCGGATTAAATGACAGAATGTAATTATGAGAAGGGTTGCTCTTGGTGACAAACACAGAGGGTTCAAAATGACAACCGTTAATTGTTTCCTAACACAGTGTTTCCAAACTGTTTGTTTCACTGCCCCCGATTGGCCAAAAATGAATTAACACAACTTTAAAGAAGTTAACGAACATATGTATTTCACCCATTTGCTCATATTTGTGTTTTTATGTTTTAATGTCTCTTAAGGCTGAAATCAGTAACTTTCAGTACATTCAAACTGCAGCAGTTATAACAGAGCATAGTTGGTTCACCTTGTTGGTGATGCGCAGTGTCTTTGTCAACTAAGCAGATTTAATCCACTCACATGCATGATGGAGAGAAACTGGAAGGCACTGCCCTTGTTAACTGGCAGGTGAACTCCAAGAAACGGGATTTCTCACCAGGAGAGTATGGACAGCTTTTCCAACCAGGCTTCAGTGTTTAGGTTCCAGTTAGGAAGCACATTCAGATAGCATGAGCAATAGCAATTACACTGATCAGCCACAACGTTAAAACCAGCTACTGGTTTTAATGTTGTCACTGAATGGTGTATATGTCTCTTAATTTGCCGTCTCCCATCATAAGAATACAGCAACATTGGCTGCAGTTTATTTTTTTCAGATGTATACATCTCAATTACACTCACTATTTAAAACAGTTTATGGTGCCTTTCTCCTCTAATTATCCATTGAGACACTCTATAAAGCTCTTTTGTCTTTTCCTTGCAGACTCTAAATCAATAGTAAGACAGCCTTTATGCTTAAAGCTCCATCTGATTGGAATGATCTACCTTTAATTATTTGGACCATATCATGTTTCCACATGTTTCAAAAATGCCTTGGCATCTTATTAGACGATCAGTTGTACACGTCCATAATAACACCCCTATAATTATGATTTCTAACTTTATTACTAAATGCTATGACTCACACTGATACTTGTCTAAATTCGTGATGATGATCCATTTTTATGCCGTGCTTGGAACATTCCTGATTTTGTATATTTTATTATTTTATATTTATTGTGTTTTGTTTGTTTGCTTGTTTGTTTGTTTTTTCACATTTATTATCATTTAATAATCCTTTAGTTATTTTTTTTTTAATTTTCTGTCTAAAGTGTTTGTATTGTATTATTGCCATTGAGAACCCCCTCAAAAACAAGATGGTACATCTCAAGGGGTCATTCCTAATCAAGAATTTACGTAATATAAAGTACACCACTTCCTGCAGATGTTCCTTCATGAACTGACTATTGTCTGACTATGTAGGCAAAATGGGCTTACATTTATATAAAAGGGTCACAAGTTATTACATGCTCAAGTTTTCCCAATTGATTTGTGCTGAAACACCTAGCAGTGAATACAGTGACGTGGCGTCCCACTGTTTAAACATTCTTTATTCCACCAGCTCTCATTCCTCATTACTAATCTGACAACGCATTATTTTGATGATGAGCACTGGCTGTACGTGCGCATGTGTGCGTGTGTGTACTCGAATCTATGTGCGCGTGTGGTTGTGGCTGTATGTGAGTGTTTTTTCGTGGGCGTCTGTCTCTGTGTTAGGAAGGCGGCAGAAAAGCCTCTGTGGAATAGCAGCCAGCCTAATAAAAGCGGATGTTGAAAAAAGAAAAGAAGAATAGTTGTTGAAATAACACGGACAGAGGGAGAGGGGGGATGTTGACAGCTCCAATTAAAATCCCGCCCATTAGCTCAGTGTTAATTGGATGATTTATGCTCCCATGGGACTGACTGACAATCAAATGATGCTGGTGGTATTAAAATGGATGTGAAAACGGGTATTATCATGCTTGTGATGTGACGATGGCTAAATAAAAATTGTTGTAGCTTTGATACCACTAATTCCCACAACTCATCAGCCAATCAGTATCGCTTGATAACCAGACACAACAAGTGCTTGTGGACCTGCTACACAGATTTGACATGAATATGTGAATACATGAATATGATATGATTATGTGGCGTAATTCAATCGATATCAGAATTTCAATAATTGTTAATCAAAAAATTCAGTGACTTCTAGAAAACACTGGACAATTACCAAACTGTTCATCATATGCAGTATTGCAATGAGAACATTTGGAAGAGTTCATCAAAAAAAATGTATATAGAGTAGGGAAACCCCTTCAAAAGAACAAAAAATGCCTGGGGTAATATCTGTGGCATGCAGGGTGGTTCTGGCAAGCAGATCAGTTCGAGAGATCTAGGGGTATATTCCTGGCATACAGGTATATTTTGCCTGATTGGCAAGTCATTTTTCCACAAATATGGCAATAATTTTGAAATCCAGGGCTATTCTGCCCTTTTTGGCAGGGTTTTTTGAAAGTGGCAGGGTTATATTTGAATATTTGGGGTTTTGCGAGTTAAGCATCTTTTGTCACTCAGGCAAGGCAGTATTGCAAACTAGCATTTCTGCTAGTTTGTATGGGCGAGGCTGGGTTTTAATTAATACTGTTGCCAAATTGTGACATGAGCCAACACTTCCCTTGAGTTTGTTGGGGTCATTTTTCAATGATGATGTCATTAGAAAATCATTAATTGAATAAACATAATCACATTAGTTTAACTGTCATTTATAAGAAATTGCCTGAGTCAAAATATTTGGTCAAATAGTGATCTTTTTTAGAATGTGGTTCGTTCTGATCCAGTGTATCAGTTGCATTCTTTGACACCACTGTTGATGTTCAGTGTTTTACAAAAAGCCATCTTTATATCTTAAAAGTTCTACATGTAAGTTTTCTTTGCCGCTGAATGTGGTTTCTTGCCGGGAACGGGTGGTTGTGGTGGTCGCTTGCCAAGATCTTCAGCCATCATTGCGTTTACTGCTGGTTAGCATGCTAACTACATTGGAAGGAAAGAAGTTTTAGAAATAGAAGCAAAACAAGAGTCAACATTGGCGTTGTTTTCCACCGCGGGAGGCACCCCGTGGCAAGTAAAGGAATGAAATTTGATGCTCTACTCGCACCGTTTCTTCTAGACTGGTAAATAAACAGCTGTTAATGCAAACGTTTGTCTATGTAGCTATACCAGAAAACTTACATATAGCTCCTTTAAATAAGTAATCACTTAGGAGTTTAGCCTTGGTTTCTTTGGTCATCTGTGACAGAAAGCATAAACTTTTCACCATACTGTATAGAGTAACATATCAGTAAAGGTGTAGACTTGCTCCCTTGCATGTTACATTGGGTGTGTGGTTGTGTGTCTGTTTTTTTTGTTTTTTGTTTTTTTTCCTTTACTGCTCCTTTTTTCCTTTTTTCCCTACTGTACTGAGTCATTACCCAAGATGACCTGTCACAGATCCACAGTATTTCCACAATGCTAGCTGTCACCAATTACATGACATTGCATTAGAACGATCCTTGACTGATTGATTTAATCAATAAATTCAAATAAATGATCAAAGAATAGGAGAACACGACAAACAAGGAAAAACTAAATTCCTTGCATTTGGCTCAGCTGTTGTATTCCAGGAAAAGCTTCATAGGGAAAAAAATAATGGCGTGATGGCCAATTTTGAAACAGTTACAATTTTTAATTAATACAACTGACAGGAAAGCCCAACTATGATTAAATAGAGGTCATTAACTCACCAATTTGCATTATTACCAGCATTAAATTTGCATTAGTGCTAGCTGAGTGCAGCGGTCTCCTGCTTCGGCAACACATGGCTTAAAAAAGATGGCCTCTTTCATGACTTTCCGGTGTTTGCATGTTTGTGTACAAGTACGTGTGTGTGTGTGCATGGGTGTACTTTATTCAGCAGGACATGCATGCTTTTGAATGTTCTTAAACATTTAGGTACTAGTGTGGTTATGTGCATGTGTAGGGGAGGTTGTGCTTGTTTATGCTTATCTAGATATAATATATGTGTTTGTGTATATGCATGTGTGTGTGTGTGTGTGTGTGTGAGTTGGTTTTACTATTTGTGGGGTCTGAAACCGGAGAGCCCACTATACTTGTGGGGTCCAAAAGCTTTCTTGGGATTGAAATTCTGGACCCCACAGGTTAAAATGGCTGTGGGAGGGTTAAGACTAGGTTTTAGGGTTAGGGTTGGAATTAGGCTTAGTTTAGGGTAGGGTGAAAGCTAGGGAATGCATTATGTTAAAAATGGGTCCCCACAAATAGAGTAAAACAGGGATGTGTGTGTGCGCGCGTGTGTGTGTGTGTGTGTGTGTGGACACATTTGGACCTATAAGGCTAGCTGAGTTATTTAGATATCCCATTAGTCCTTCAATAGAGGACCTCAAATTGATTTAGCTGAATTGCCTTTCAAAGTTACTTCAATTTCACCCCTATGCAAATTTACACTCCTCTCTCTGTGTCTCTCTTTCTATCACTCTCTTTCTCCCTCACTCTCCCTGTCTTTCTTCCCTCCATCTATCTCTCTTACTCACCCCACCACCTAAAGCTCCTCTTTTCCCTCCTACCCTCTTCACTTCTCCTCTTCCCCTTGCCCTTCATCCTCCCCTTTTTATCACTCCTTCTGTCTTTAATACTCGTCCACCTCTTTCTGATCTTCCTGTCTTTTTCTCTTTCATGCCCCCCTCCCCCATGCCTTCCTCTCCTTGCCTGTATATTCCCTCCCAATAATAGTGTGCAGCAGCTAAGAGGCCATGTGTTAGTGTACCAGTCTCACAGCCAGTTAGTCAGCTTGTCAGCAGAGTGTGTGAGTGTGCGCGTGCGCTTGAGTGTGTTAGGGTGTGACAGCAAAGCAGTGAATCATTTAGTTAGCTCCCATTGTCTGCACGGCAGCCTGACTCCGGGTGTGTGTGTGTGTGTGTGTGTGCGTGTGTGTGTCAGGCAGACTAAGAGACCTTGACAACATCAACACAATTGCAAGTCCATAAAATGGCGGCAACGTTTTAGCTTATGTACCTGGAAATGACTTCTGGCATAAACTGCTTGTCAGCTTATGCACACTCTTAGGTAAAACACACACAGATACACACACCAATACTGAGACTGGACACAGATACAGAGACAGATACTTAGACCTGTCATGTTGACATTGAGGCTAACTAACTGATTCACACACAAAGCTTCTCTCTGTTTCAGTATACACAAGCAAACATATTCTGGGAAGCACACACACTTACAATGTGTGCATGCACACAAACTACGCACAACGTCTCCATATAAAACTGCACACACACTCACTCAGGTTCTCTGGTGCTGCCTTGCTGCATCTTATACTGAGGAATCATTAAATTTTTTTGATGGATTCAGCAGTAAGGGGTCGGACTGAGATAGTGTCTATTGATTTTATATTTGGCAGACTGCGCTCTGGCCACTTAGTCCTGCAATATGCCTTATTCTCCCTCTCTCTTTTTTCTCTCCCTCTCTCTTACACAAACCATCAGTCTCTGTTTCTCCCCCCCTGTCTTTTTTTACTTGCTGTCTTTCTCTCATACACTAAACCTTTACCTTTTTTCCACCTTTTTCACTCACTTGGTGGCTTTTCTTTTTTATGTCTAAACTGCACCTTTGTACTCTTTCTCCCCTTCTCTCTCATTTTCTCTCACTCACTCCTCCTCTTTTATCTATTTTTACTCATTTGCTGTCTTCATCTAATTTTCCAAAATATTTTTTGTCTTTTTTTCCATGTCACTTTCTCCATCTATGACATTTGCTCCTCCAGCACCATTTAATCCATTTCCGTCTAATCCTTTTGCTCCTCTTTTTGGCTACTTCACCTGTTTTATGCCCCATCCATCCACTCCTCCTCCCTCCCTCCTGCCTTTTTCTGCTGCCTCATCTTTTTATAACCTTTTTCCTCTGTACTTCCATCCCTCTTCCTTCTCCATTCCTCCACACTATTTCTTTCCCTCCCCACTTCCTTTTGTCCTTCCCCTGCCACTTTTCTGCATCCTAAGTTTTTTAACCCTTGCTTCTCTCTCTCTCTCTCTCTCTCTCTCTCTCTCTGGCCTTTTAACATTCCCTGTATCCTCCTCTTCAAAACCCTATGCATTAATTTCTCATTTTCCTATCACTCTCTTCATTTTTCTTTCTCCTTCCTCTTTTCTTCCCCAAATCATTTACACTTATCTTCTCTCCCGTCGCTACTCTTTCTCTCTTTTCTAACTCTCTTTTCTAACTTTTTCTTTCTCGTCTTCTTTCATCCTTTCTTATCTTTGTTTTTGTAAAGTCTCTTCCTTTTCCACCCTTTATGAATACTCTACAAATTTGACAAAATTGTTGTCCATGACATTTTGGTTGCTATCTTTTTGTCAGTCCTCCTGTAAGTCCTCTGTCCTTATACAGCTTTTATTTCTCTTTGTGTCTTCTTTGTCTTTCTTACTGTCTTTGGTTCTAGCACTTTTTTTGTAAAGATGCTAGCATTTTCTGATATTTTATATCATTGTCATTATGAAAGTTTTGTATATATATGATGAACTAATGAGTTGAGTTACTATGAATGCCACTGGTAATGTTGAAATATTGTGAGAGGATGTTAGTAGCTGCCCCATGCCACCACCTCCCTTCCTTTGTGAAGGCTAATTTAAGTAGTTGTCTCATAAATGATTTCTACAGATTTTAAGTGACATCTGACCCAATGGCACCACAGACTGGAGAAATTCAGATATGGTGTGTGGTGTCACAGCTTGGAGACTGGATTTTCAATTGTTTTTAGATCCAAAAGACCCATTTTTCACACAAGGGTGGAGGCAGCAGGCAGGCAGCAACCATCACAGCTGAGAGTGATCATGGCCCAAAAAAAAAAAAGAAGCTTTACTGAGTTTTATTGTCTGCTTAATAGAACATGAGATTATGGGTTCTACTCCTGCCTGAGTTGTTTTGGAGCCAGCATGTAGCAGTCACAGAAGGAACTTGCTGAAAGCAATTCTACATTTGCTTATCCATTTTGCCGCCCACCCTTCCATTCATTTTCCGCTGCTTATCTGGGTCATGGAGGCAAAAGGCTAAGCAAGGTAGCTCATACATCACTGCCCTCACCACGTCCCCCAGCTGTTTCTGGAAAGTCCTGAGGCATTCCAAGTCCAGACGGAATATGTAATCCCTACAGTGTTATCTGGGTCTGCCCTGTGGTCTTTTCCCAGTTGGATGTGCCAGGAATACCTCTGTAGGGAGGCATCCACCCTATCTCTAAGGATGAGGTCAGACTAAGTGCGGTTCCAAAACCCTTGTGGGCCTTGTGAAGCCAGGCCTGGAAGGGCCCCCATGGGGCCTGTCGGGCCGGATGTGATGACATGGGGCCATTGCCTAGTAATGCTGGAAGGATCAGGTGCATTGGCAGTTCAGTGTCAGGCAAAGGCGGGGGCCTTAGCATGGTGAACCCATGCCATTTAGTTATGGTGGTTGTCATTTGTGCGCACTGGCATGTCTGGTCAGTGTTATCATGGTTCCAAAAACTAGTCATTAGGACTCAGAAGTCAAAGTTCTGCCTTATGAAATTCTCTTTCCTTTTTAAGTGTTTCTTTAATTTTGGCTTTTCCTGGAATACTGTATAGCTTAACCTCTAGCCTCAAGAAATTATTCAAATGAAACAGTCTGCTAATGGGAAACAACTCTTGACTTAACTTTGATTAAACAACTAAAAGCAAGAGGTCACAAACGAAAAAGGCCGGGAACCACTGATAAACAGCATCTGTAAAGTTTCAAATTAATTGTATTTGTGAATTATTGATGTTAAAATTCAGCCAGATGGCTCTGATACCCAAATTTGTACCCCACTTTTAGTCTTCTGTCCTCGCTTCATTTCCTCCCTCCATCTGTACTTTGCTTCCCCCTCTTTTCCTCATCACATTTTAGTGTGTTCGCACATGTACAAGTGAATAAATCATTAAATGAACAGAGAGCAGATTATATTCTCAATGGTATTGTGTCAGTGCTTTAGTTTGCATATGTGCATATGTGTAACGGGGAGTGAACTCAAAGTGTGTGTGTGTGTGTGTGTGTGTGTGTGTGTGTTCAGTGCTAATATTTGCTTTGTGTCTGTCTTTACTGTAGTCAGTGTACCATGACACCTGTTTGAAGTAATTAACTGAGTTGACTGAGGTGATTAGATCTATATTCTAATACCAATACAACTAATCCTGAGGAGTAATGGACTGTCACATTGAGCCTCCAGCCATTTCAATATGTTCACAAGACTCTGTTCTCTTCTCTTCTTTTGCCCCTCCTTCACTCACCCCGCGTCTTTCCATTAATATATTTCCTTTACATTTGTTTAGTGTAATGAAGCAATAACTCTTGTATTCTAATAAATAGAATACAAATACACCTTTTACAAAACCCAACAGGGAACTTGGGGTGTTGTTTTCAGAAGAATTTTACAGTAAAAATATACATTTTGGGGAGACAAACCTTGCCTGAAGTGCATCATTCAACAATCTTATCTTTATTATTGTATTATTATTATATTTATACATTTAATTTTTTTTTTTTTTTTAAAAAGCAACATCATTTGCTTGAGATTATTATTTCAAGTTTTATGTGATGGATACTAGTTAAAAGTTACACTTTGTTGCTTTCTCAGAGTGACATTTTCAGATTTATAGATTATAAGATATGTGAACAGGCAGGCTGTGCGAGAGTAATTAGAGGGACAGATAATGTCCACATGGCAAAACTGCTCTTCACAGCCTCCCAGGTTCAGGCTGAAGCCAGTAATTCTAAAGTTAAACAGAAAGTCACTCTCTGCCATCTGTCCTTGCATTCACTTTTCCCCCTCAACAATCCTAAAGGAGAAAAATGTAAAAAAAGTCAGTGGGTTACATGCTTTTCATTCATTTGATATGTGCATTTGTTACCCTTCTCTGGTTCTTAACCACATTCCATCAGGACCCAAGAGGGCATGTGTTCTCTTGGGTCCTGACGCATGGTCAAAATCATAGTCCTATGGTAACATGTTCTTATTCTTACTGCTTGTTCATGTGACCACAGGAAATTTTCTGATACTGCCTTGACATAAAGGGAAGAACCAAAAAGGGGCATAAAAATTACAGATGGCCAGCTCCAAACAGCTCTGAACACTGTGTCCCTCCTCTGTTTTAAGGGGGCACTCTCTTTTTTGTGAATTTAAGAGTACTTTAACATAGCAGTAATAGAAATCCTTGTTCAAAAAAAAAAAAATTGGATTGGGCACAACAAGTAAATCGATAAATAAAATAACAGAAAGCCTGCTTTACAAACTGTGGACACGCATGGGTTTGAAAGACGTTCCCATCAATCAGGCGATGAGGGTCTGATAAAATATACTTCTGTGTTGCAATGCAGGAGGTGTAGGATCCATAGCTTTTGGAGCTTGACGATACAAGAGGCAAAAAGTCAGGATAGCTCAGCCACTGCTTCATCAATTCTGACTCCTTTTTTTTTAAATCGGTCTCTAAGAAGTCTCCCAACTATATGAAGACAGTATTTATGACAGTACACCAGGGCTAGGGCCAAAACGGCTTATTGGTACTGGCTCCAGACAATACAAAAGTAGGAGTAATATGTTATAACAACAGTTGCGCCCGACCGGACCGAGCTAAATTCGCCCAGTTGCATGCTGGTCAGAAATAGTTTAAAAAGCCCTGTCCAGCCTGTTCCAATGTGTCACTTTGTACAACTTTATGGCTTTTTTCTACATAACTTTCTCAACATATAATGCCCTCTCCTCCTGTTTGACCCTCCCTCACACTTCCCACTTCCCTCTTTCCATGCTCTCTCTCTTATGGAAGCGTGAGTGGAGGCATCTTGTTCCAGTCTGTTGGTTGTTCCATATCATGCCTCAGACCAAATAAAGAAACAGGGAGGCTGACAGAGCAATCAGGCAGCGACAACAAAACACAAGGAGGGTTTTTAGCCTTCTGTTTGTCTGCCTGAAACAAATGAAGCCGGCAGGGGCACTGGCTTACATCGTGGGACAGCTTGTCGCAGATAATGCTCTCATTTGGAGGGAAATTGACCCTGGGCGCTGAATGCGCAACAAGATAAGTTAGTCTGGCTAGAATACACGTAGGGCTTTATTGGAACAAGAGAGAGAAGGAGTGGATGATAGGGGAAAAAATGACATTAGAGAGGCAGAATTGCAAAACGTACAAGAAGATGGGCATCCTTGTAGAAAGACGGAGGAAGAAACAAAGCAACGAGTAGCTTTGTACAATATGGCTTCTGCTTATACAGTACACAGTTGTTAAGTAATGCCATTCTTTTCCTAATCACATATTATTTCTAAAGAAATCCAAGAATCTATGCTTGGTGCTTTTTCACATATACTGGATTTTCTTTAACAGTAGTTGGTTGTAATATCATAATGATAATCATTTTGACAGTTGTAGTATTATCACTAGTGTTGGCATCAGCTTAATAGTTGTTCTTGCACTAGTGGTAAAAACGGGAATAGTATTTTCCTCACGAATCAAGAGTGATGTATTTAATAATCAAAGCAGTTGGTCTCCTCTTCTGTGGGCTCTCATGTGGCCGTTTGCTCTTAAGTATCACTGATTACATTTACATGCACACCAATACGCAAAGTACTGGAGGTAATCAGATTTAGGTTTGTTTTTTTTTGTTTTTTTTACTACATTTGCATAGACCCAAGTAACTAAATCTCTCATTACCCGAAGTAGCCGTGCTCAAACATTTGTTAATCTTGTCATAACAAGATTACAACCCATTCAGAAAATCTATTATCTAATTATTATAACAAAAACAGCTTTCTGAAGGTCATGACTTACTTAGATTGTTTTGGAAATTTCTTGCCTTGTTTAAATAAATGTATAGCTTCAGGAGGACCTCCACATTGTAACATGACTCATCTGATATCACCATATACTAGCAACAGTTAGCTTCACTGCAAAAGCATTATATGTTAAATCAAGAAAATAAGTAAGTTAAAAGTCTTAAATTAAACTCCAAGGACTGTGAATTTACTCCGTACATTCTCCATGTCAATCTTTTTCATCTCTTGCATTTTTAATTAATCATTCACTCACATTTACTAATGACTTTAACAACATTCATTAATTTACATGTGTATTTAAGCATATATAGACGCTGAAAACAGCACACTTAATGTAAATAGGAGGGCAGAGTATTTTTCTGAGGAGAGGGACAGGGTTTTGGTTAAAACTTTCATAACACAAGTTTTGGAAAAACGTTCCAAAACGGTCGGATTCTCAGGCAAACATAGAAAAGAAGCTGTAATGTAATCTTGTTCTGAGATATGGAGATGAAACTGAAGTAATTATTTCATCTTTGGTTCTTGATTAATTTACCTGTGTACTTAAGCATATATCGACACTGATATCAGTACACTTTCAGTTGATAAACTACTGCTTAAGTTAAATACAAGTTTGGTTATAAAGAATAATCTAAAGTACTTTATGAAATACACTGTGCACTGTGTAAAAATGTGCTAAAACATAACAAAACGTACAAATATTCTTGATAATAGCTCACTAAAGCAGTGACAGCTTAAGTACACATTCTTGTGCACTTCTCAGAAATAAACAAATAGAGTGCACTGTTAAGACTGACTTAAACTGAAAAGCAAATTTTGACTGACCTCTTCTGGAAAGTTCGGACAGTTTCAGCTCTGTTGCACCTGTATCTGGATCGAACGCTGTTGTCAAAGTGTAGTGTCCACACCCTGATTATAGTTTTTGCATGACCACAGAAAAGGTAGAAGCTTTTACCACTGGAGGTCTGGAGGAGCAAACTTTCTAACTGGTGTCAAGTTGCTTTTAAAAAAACTAACTTCAAGTGAGACTTCAAAACCACTACATGCATCAACATTCAGTTAATTTTTCATTATTGTTTCATTAAAATTATCCACCATCTCTATATAGTGCTATATTAATATGGTAAACTTAAGACATTTAGCATATTCATGACAATCTAAAACTGTACATGAAAGTACAGTACTTTGACATTAGTAGCAATATTCTTTGAAACGTAATATGCTTAAAAAATATACTAAGACATTATATACCAAAAATGTCCTTGAACGTCTCCTTCTTCCTCTGAGAATGACCCTGGTAGATTTCAACGCAGAATTCCGCGCTCATTTTGTCCTTCAGCTGATGGAACACTGTTCTGACATGATTGCGAAGATTCTCAGTCATCCGAGTCATAATAGTGTCATAAAAGTGCTATACGAAGGCAACTGGACATGCTTGAGGCTCTCGTAGATGTTTCACCTCTCGTCCGATTGGCTTTATTCGGTTCTGAAGAAGAACTGAAACTGTTCTGAAATTTCTTTTTTTTGCTCCTTAGATTCAACAATTGAACGATACCGTGCTTCACCGAGAATGACCGTATGCGTGGGAATATGCTCGCATGTGAGTAGATGATATTTAACTAGTCTGTCTGAGTGCGTGTGCATGTGTGTTGTTTAAATGTGCTCACATGTAGATAAGTCAGCCCGCCAGTATGTCATATTTAACTAGTGGACCGGATGCATTCGAGGGTGTTTGGTGAAGCAGACAGAGCGTGCCTGCAGGGTCCTCCAGGGCCCGGACCTCTCTGATCCCATTACACCAGTGCCACCAGGACATTCCAGAATGTAAAACCTCCGGTACACTGGTAAAACCTCATATATGTAGCACAAAGAAACGCAATAATCAATTTGCACCTTTTGATTTTTGCTCTAGAATCGCCAACAAACGTCTCAGTTTACATTCTAATCCTCATGGTTTCTTTCAGGAGAGTACAATGTTGATTATTAAATGTAAAAAAAAAAAAAGGTGACACTTGGATATGTTATGTATGCATTGGACACCAGTAGAAAAAGTCCATTTGTATTCAGACAAAGTGAAACCAGGCCAGACTGACACAAAATACTAAACACGCGTGTCCCTTTAGCCTGCTTATATGGAGAGGGAAAATGCCACTTGGAAGCACTAAACCAGAGCCTGTTTAAAAAGTATTGATTTTTTTATATTCCTCATTAATTCTATATTTTCAAACATTTTTGTTGTTTACAGGTATACATTAAGTCATGCCTAAACTGCAAAGAAAAATAAAAGATAAGATACATGGTCACAGACTCTTCTTTTTCATTATTAAAAATTACACACCTACTCTTCAACACCTTACATTTTTTTTAAGCTGAATTATAGCAACTTTTATGCTACTTGTCTCAGAATATAAGGCCTGTAAAGGAAAAATAAAATAATATTCATTTATCAGTAGAAGATTTTCTTTTTCAAACATTTTTTTAGCATTGTCTTTCATATTTGCATAGTATAATCCTCCACTCTTGGTTGCTGAGCAGCTCTACTAAAGAAGCACACATAGTGTTTGAAAAAGTACAGAGAGCTTGTGTCATTTTATTGCTCCAGAAGATTTTCATTCCTAGTGCAAGAATTGCACAGGGAACTTTCTAGTTACCAGACAGCCTCTTTAAGCTCCAGAGTGCCAGCCGGATTAAGAACAAGATGAATTCATTTGCTTTTACATTCCACGGTCGGCATGATTTCAGAAAATTTCTGGCAGCATAGAAGTTGTCAGTGAGCTCTTTATTCTTGCTTAAAATGATTGATTATTGAGGAAAGTATACATGGATGCTCTTAAGTCTTCTGATGGAAATATGTGGCGGCGATGGTGAGGAAGAAAGAGGACAATGAAACAAACAGCAAAAAGAAAAGATGAAATGCAATGGAAGAAAAGAGCTATAGTGATTAATTTACATTTCCATTTAGATGGGAGGGTAGAATATTTTTCTGAGGAAAGGAACAGCGTTTTGATGTGAATCACTTTGCAAAGTCATCACGGTAAAATAGAGTTTGTATTTTGCTTCTGCATGAGTTTGAATCCAAACTCTCAAGGAGTACATCATAAAAACTTTCCCAAACCCTTAGACTCAACCTCCCGGGCAGACATCAAAAAGAAACTGTAATGTAATCTTGTTCTGAGAGAAAGAGATGTGAAATTGAAGCGATTATTTCATCTTTGTGTCTCGAACAAGTGTGTGTGTGTGTGTGCGTGTGTGTGTTTGTGTGTGTGTGTGTGTGTGTACGTGTTTGTGCTTCCATCATTCCTCCATCAGCAGTTTTGGGGACCTTTGGGTGACAAAGGTTCGTCTCAGTGGCATTCTCATCACCTTATTGATGCACCAGTCAAAGTCCTGTATCGTCCATCACCATGGAAAAGCAGAGGTCCAATGTACAAATTTAATTTAAACTTTGAAATGACTCCTGTACTTTACAGGTCTTAAATGTTTGTAGTTTTTAGCACAACATAAAAACTAGTATAAAGAATTAAAATGTGTGGTCCAACATGGTTGGATTAAAAAGCTCAAGAAAGGATGCAAGAAGGCAGGGTTGGTAATCAATACGGAATATATCATAACATGATGAAAAACAAATTTAAACCAATCCTGCTTGAAATTGTTTATGTGAAGGGATTTTCTCTGTAACTGCAAATGTACAGGCTAAACTTTTCAGTGTATATTCGCTCAGCTGCAGCACACTGACTCTCATCTTCAAGAAGAAGTGTTAAGAAATCAAGGTTTGTGCCCTTTTCAGCCACTGAACATTTCAGTGAACAGCCAAGTTGACTGTTGTCTAAAGAGGTGGTTCCTTAGTATGAGTCTCCACGTTTGGTGGTTTTGAGTTTTGAATTATCAGTGAATTATCTGAAAACTGCGTTGCCACAAAACTGAAAAAAGGGTTGTTTTCTGTCAGCTCGGGAAGAACTGACCTTTAAGAGGATTGATTAGCTTTATTAATTACTTCTCCCTTAAGTGATTATGTTTAAATTGTCACCGTAAATATGAGGGCGTTATTAAGCTCAAGAGAGTCTCGCTTTTACCTGTTGACAGAAAATTATAATAAAAGCCATAGGTTTAATTGAAACTAAGTTGAGTTGCCGAGTAACATATAGATGTTTTCCAAAATTAAACATGGATTTGTACGAAAAGCATTTCAAAAGCAACAATCCTCATCTACTGATGAGATTTTACAATTTGCACCTTGTGGAAAACAGTGATAATAAGAGTATAATTAGGTCCAAGTGTGCACTTTTCTTACAATATTAGCAGTCTAACACCCATAATTTAACATTAATAATTCAGTTTTTTTTTGTCTAATTAGACCATAGTCACAGCAAATAAGTAGTAATTTACAGAGCTGCCACAGAGTGAGTATAATTAAGGAGTTTGATACGCATCTGTCAGATTTCAAGGTGGTTCTGTCATTAACTTTGAACCTTTTAAAACCTAATATCTATTCTGTTGAATCTTCCACCCTACTTAAAATACAAAGTGTGATGTCTTCAGTAGCAGCTGACGGTCTCCATGTATTCACATTGTATCTGCATTTAAAGATGGGTGGCTTTGAATGCATCGTTTCAAATTCTCTCTATGCTTGTATAAGATATAAGCTGCCTCTGTCTTCCCTATTTCTTGCCTCAACTGTAGAGAGTTTGAAAAGTGATTCCTTTTTTCCTAATGTGTGAAGGAGGGAGACAGAGCAATGTAGAGAGAGATTAATACATCAAATGATAACAATCTCCATACAGCAAAAGGCTGTTTTTCTTGCCGTTAATCATTGAGTGTGTGTGTGTGTGTGTGTGGGGGGGGGGCTACAGTATGCCTCTCTATGTGTGTGTGGCCCTCTGAATAATGATGATGCTATCATTTCCTCTTCACTGTGTTGGAAAGTAGAGAGAGGTTGAGGAAGAGGCGGGGGGATTTGGGAGAAAACACCAAAGAAAGTGGAACAAAGTGGAGTTGTAGAAGTGTAGGCAAGGGGAAAAGAAAGATGAAGTCGAGTGCTTTCGTTTTTAATAAATTGTTTTTTTTCCATTTACATGACAATATGTTACAGTAGTGATTCTATTTATAGCCAGTTCATTAAAAAATAAAACATCCACTGATTGTAGGAGCATGTGTCATTTTGTCATTATGGCCAGATGAGACTACCATCAGGCTAATCACCGAGGGCCCGTGTCAACCATGTGCGTTTTGCGATATCTCCATGTTGAAGCTGTCATTGTGTTCAGCATGGTCTGCCAAACACAGAGTCAGAAAAACAAGTATAAGTATAATTAAACCTGCAGTAATAATATACTGTATGGTAAAAGATATTTCAACAGCATGTAGATAGCATATAAATCAAAATTCAAGAATATACGAAAAACTTGCTGGGTGCAGCCTCAATGTTTTCTTGCTAGCAATGTTCTGATTTCCTGCCTGTGCTGGCACATTGCTGTGCCTCATGCCACAGTACCACCACCTGTCGATCCCTGGATAGTGTAAAATCATTGGCTGGAATGTCTGTTGTGTCATACATGTGCGTGTGCCTGTGTATCTTTGTGCATGTGAATGAGTTCAAACAAAAGGGGGACCCACTCCCCGTGGGTCCCTTTACAAACTTTAGTCTCACATATGTGATTTTTTTTTTTTTTTTTTTTGGCCTTCAAGTGAGGATTAAAACGGTAAAGTCAGAAGATGCAAAACTGAGAAGATATTTTTACACTGAGTAGTTTGGAAAACCTCTAGGGAAAATCTGCCATTATCAGATAAAGTGTCGAAGATATTTAAAAGAGGCAATGAGATGATGATTGAAGCGCAGGGAGGGGGAGGTAGAGCGAGAGGTGTGGGACCCTTACAGAAACGCTAGGATGTGGGCCTCAGAGGCACCTGCTGCTGTAGTACCGATAACTTTTTAAAAAAAAATTTTTTACTGCAGAGATAACTTTACACAAGCCCCGTTTGTCAGCTGTCAGAGGGAACGCATCTACTGACTGGGGGGGCCATGGGGGCGAAATGAGGAGGAGGAGGAGGGGGAGAGATAGCATGAGAAGCATTCAGTCTATGCCTCTTCCTGTCTCTTTGTAGCACCCTGAGGCGTTCTTATCACGCCTCTTAGAAGTATAGCAGCGCTCAATGCCACTTCTCTACCGGTCTCACTAATTCAGTCGTCATCCTTCTTTTGCTTTGTGTCTGTCCTTCTCATTTAAAAATGAAGCTGTTGTAGTGCTTAGTTATACTTAGTCACCCTCACTGCCCTGTTCTCTGTAGGTCTTTGAAACTGATATTGTGTGAGTGTTTTCACGCACAGTTTATCTTTCAATTCAGTAAACACTTGTGACATTTCCTTTCCATAGCAGTTTCAATATCTTTTCACTCTCATCTACTCCCACTGTCTCCTTAAATAAAAATACTCAAGATTAAGTGATATTGGTACAGCTTTCTAAAAGGGCGCCTTTATGTAAAAGGGCTATAAGTCATAACTAATGGCTTTTTTTGCATTATTAAACCATATAAAGCATTTATAAAGCAGTCACATGCCATTAATAAGAACAACTTTTGGTTCAACAGGTTTTTTTTTAAAAACTCCTCAGCTGATGTTCATCCTCCTTCGGCATGGCGCTTTTAGCTCTTTGGTTGATCGGGAAGGTAATTCTAATGGACCTATTGACCTCTGACATTCTGGAAAAGTGCTGGAAGGCTCCTTGACCAAGATACCTTTATTAACAACTTAGAAACATTTACAACTGCAGACTTGATGGATTATTGTACAAACCCTTTATTAATGACAATTAAGATATAAAATCACAGTTCACTCACTTACCTTTGCTTTTGGCCTATTAGAAGGTGAGAAACCTGTGGTCCTGTATGAATTACTTCATAAACATTTGTAACTGAACAATTGGTTGTTTACTATAAAGTTGGGCTCAGTAACCTTTGTTGGTGACTTGCTAATATTGATAGCTGCTTTAATAAGCACACAAATATCTTTTTTTTGGAAAATGTATTTAATCTTTTTATCACTTATTTAATCAGCACATTGATTCAAGTCTGATCTAATAAAGGCTCCAGTTCTGCAGTTATCTTCCTGGAGTTTGGAGTAGGATAAAAACCGGTCAAATTACTTTTTAAAAACCTGGTAACCCTAAAGTTATTCTTATTGATAGCATTTAACTGAGTGAGATTTTGGCCAAACATTAATTTTCTCTGTTTAGTTCAGGATATGGACATGGGTATTAGATCAAGGTTAGCATTGCGATTAGGTTTGGTAAAGATGAAGGCTGAGTTAAAAAAAAACAACTCAATTTGAAATCTCTGTTGAGTATGAAATATTCAGGCCAGGATTCAATGCCAGCTGTAATCAACTTGGATTCACACTAGTTATAATGGTCCGCAGCAAAAAAAATTTCCAGTTGCATCACATTGTCCATAGAAACTATTCTAACCACTCCGGCAAAATAATCAAGTTATCCATCACTCATAGTTTCTCTTCAAACGCTTCTTCCATATTGCATCTCCTCATCTCCTCATAGCTCTGATACTCTGCTAGAAGTAGTGTATTTACCAACGTATTGGTGATTCTCAGGAATATTCCTTTAAGCTTTGAAGTACTGTGCAGTAAGAATAATGCTTTAAGTCGAACTGTTAAAAACAGGAAGAAATATGGAGGCCTTCAGACAGACAACTTAGACAGGCAAAGCATATCCAAAGCCCTTTACAGACAGTATTACGTGATGAATGGAAGTCACATTGATTTTGGCATGACCACACAATATCCTCTGTGTATTGTGGCAGTGAAAAGATCTGCCACATCCTGACACCTTTGATTCCTGAAGATCCGCCCTTGGCTCTGAAGCCGGCTTACAATCAGAGCTAGGCCAAGAAGTTGGCAGGCAGCGGGGAGTTGAGGAGGACAGAGAGAGGTGGAAACAGATGACGAGAGAAGGATGGATGCAGCCGAGGAGAACAGGAAGCAACGGAGGAGAGGAGGACAAAGCAGGAGGAGGTTGTTGAGGTGATGAGGAAGGAAAAGGAGGAAACGGCATAGCGTATTTGGGGAGGAGATGGAAAAAGGAACTGTGGAAGAGTGACAGAGGCCAGAGGGGGAGGAGGGAGTACAGAATTGTTTTCACACACAAATCGAAAATCTAAAAGTGCTAAAGCAATTTGACTGTGCAAAACATTTTAACACCACAACTTAAGTTCCATGGTGACATATTGTGTGCAGAACTGCAGAACATGACATCCACAGTGCAGGTTTGCACAAAGCCAGGACATTTCTAATTTCTGATCACATCATGTTAAAATAGCATTAAAGGTTAAAGCTGGTGATATTTTTCTTACTGTCAACAAATGCCCCAAAGATACCAAAACCAATTATTTTGAAGCATTGTCCGCTGAGCCAGTCTGATATAGTTTATTCCTCTATGCCATAGAGATGCATTGTTGTCAAAATACTACTAAAAACACACTTTCACTGAAAGACATGTTTATTCATTGAGATTAACATAGTTTATTGCAAGTCATTGCCACATGCACTGCGCCGAGGTGCCATAAATACTCACTAGTGTTCTGCATGTCTGTTGATCTGCTGTTGAAAATACTCCCCAACAAACGTAATATTTAGTCCTGTTTCAGTAAATTGCTTACCCTCTTAAAAAATGAAAATATATAATTGCGATAAGTTTTTAAAGGTTTACATTTTCAGTGTTAATGGAGGATCTGGAAGCTCAGAGCAGCAGACAGTGCAGAGAAGGTGGAGACTATTGAGAGGTGGATTAACATATTGTTAGTGTTAGTCTTTTCATGGGATTTGTTCACAATAAGAAAAATTCATACACATGCTTTAGCCTGTAAGGCTTTGCTTTTTTGGGCCACAATAGCTACAGCATTTCCCACAACAGTTTTGGAAATGTGAGGAATTTGTGTTAAAGAGGAACAGAAATAGGAAGATGTGGGGGCGCGGAACAGAAGCAGAGGGGAGAAAAGAAGCAGACAAAGTGTGATTATTACATGTACAGAAGAGATAAAAAGGACTAAAGGTGGAAGAACTGAGGCTGAAATTCTAATGCGGTCATCCCGTCAGTGAACTGAATCAGACCTGCCCGAAGACTTTTGACATCTTATATAACAGTCAAGGCGCTGCTCCTTCTGTCAAACTACCAGCCTGAGTTGTTGATTTCCATAGACCACACTGCTAACCAAAGAAATTAAAATCAGGCCTGTAGGAGGAGACAGAGTTTTGTCACACGCTGTGGTATTGAGGTGACATGTCGTTTTCATAAAACTTAGTAGCCAAGTAATGTAGAGTAATGTGATTGAACCTAAACATTATTATGAACAGCTTTTGATTTGCAGTCCTAAACACTTAGTGTGGGATAAGTTTTTCTCAGGAAAATTGGTGGAAACAGCCCTCTCACGTGCTTTAGCAAAGATCATGGCAATTAACAGTAAACTGCCATCATTTCACTGGCCAGCATTATGCCGTATTATTCTCTCGCATCTATTACTGACGTCTTTGGCCTTCTGCCTTGACAGCTCTCAGAGCCTTTTATTCCTTCCCGGCACATGGACCACCTAAAACTGACCAGGGTAATAAGAGGTCTGCTCCTTCAGTCATTTCTCAGTATGTTTCTGAGACACAGTGAGCCCGGACATTTAGACAGGAGCCATTTTCTCATATGAACTCATCTCTCATATTTGCCTTTTCACACAAGTAGAACACAACCGGATAATATAGGAAGATATATTCATGCTACACAAAAGGTTACCTAAAATTATATAAAGGAATAGTTCAGCTTTTTGGAGTAATTGTTAGTTGCAACATCGCAGTGATATCATGACTTTACATTTCTCTGTGTACTGGTCCACAAATTTACTGTTTTGTTTGTTAAAAGGAAATTGAATACTGGACTTACATTCGCCACATGGCAAACAACTCCGAATGAATCCAAATAATTGTATTTCTCAAAATGTCAAACTAGTCCTTTAAACAAAACAGGAGAAATAAGTCTATGGTTAAAGATTTAAGCTAGCAACTAACCCACCTACAGTATGCCATTTCTAGGGTGCTCCCTATTTTCAACACTGTTATCTTCATTTCCCAACCTATTCATCAAACAAAGCGAAGCCCTAGTTTTTTCGGTGCTAAGCCTTGTAAAACGGTAGTCCCATTTTACAAATGCTGATTTCAAAAGATCACAGGAATAAACATGAATTTTTTTTTTTTTTTGCATCAGGGTAGTTTTCTATTTTGAGAAAAGGCCAACATCAAATCTTGAATGAAGGATTATTTTCAAAGAACTAAAAACTTTCTCAGCATGTGGGCTACACAATACTACAGTCTCCTTTTTCATTAAGACAGGCACAAAACATGTAACCTTCTTTTTGCACCGCCATTATATCGACCAACAGTGGGACTGCAACTCCATGTCTCCATGTCCTCCATGTACAAAGCCATTTATTGTCCTGTGGGAAATTCACTTCAAGGGAAGACGAAGCAACAGTGTACACTGTACATTGCACCGCAGCAGCCCTGAACAACAGCTAGCAAAAAACTTGATCTAAGATTAAAATTTTATCTTTTTAGTATTTAAAGACATTACACAAAAGTTGATCCACATAGTACTGTGATGTAACAATTCGAACACTATTTTGCTCCTTGCATAGAATAAAACTCTTAAAGTGACATTTTAAACAATGTATGCATCAAGGATACTTTTAAACCTTAGCAATAAACAAGAATGGATATTGTACGCCCTGATTCTCTTCACTTAAGGGGCCAGTATACTCCATCAGAAGTGTTAGTCAGGTAGGTATTCGGCTTCAGAAGCCCCCTCCCCACACTCACACACACCTTTCTGACGTCGAAATTTGGGGAAGGGGGGGCTGTGTCCAACAACTTCTGTATCTTTTCGAAACCGACAATCTGACATTCATACCCGCTTCGAGCTGCGATTTTTACTGTATGTATGTTTATTGCATGTCAGGTGGAGCAACTCCACGATACAATGCGGTGGTAAATCCTGCGGCGTCTCCACTTCTTTTGCTATGTAGGAAGAACTGCGGGAACAAAAATCTGGTGATGTAACAGTGAAGCATCTAGTTAACCTGCCTTCGTGCAAGTGGGACACAACACCCCACAGTGACTATCTCAAGGTAAAAGAAGCAAATAGATATCAAATAAAATGTATAAATAAGTATCAGATAATATATATCATGTGCATATACTCTACAAGTGTTAGCATCACATTATTATCATTACCATATAGAAGTTGATTGTTTTTTCTTTGAATATATAAATTTAAGCTTAGAAAACTGCATCATAAAAGTCTTTTAAAGGTATATACTGTAAAAATTGTCAGTGTTCATCAGTTGTTAATGTTGCCCACAGACTGTGACTAAATCATAGTAACTGACCACTGAATCTTGGTGAGTACTTCAACTCCCAGAAGCTTTTTTGCACAAGAGACACTGATTTTCGACGGGGCCACCCTTTCTAAAAATAAAAGCACTCAGTGTGGTACTTCAAGTAATTTTGGATAAAAGTGTCTGCTAAATACCATTTAGTATATTGTATTGCTCCCATTAATGCAATATGGACTTCACAATCTCACCACCCGTTGACTTCATCCGTTCCCAGTGGGCCATCTATCTGTCCATTGACTGCCATTTAGTGTCAACGGGGCTATAACTCGTTAGCTGAATGACGTTTAGACACTCAGCAGCTCGTTACAAGGGCCAGAGGTTAGATGGCTGTTGAGGGGACACTTCACTTTTTCTCTTTCCGCTCCCTGTGTCCACCTTGTGCTTTCACACACTCACTGTTTATTTACAGCTGAATTTTTCAGTTTCTCTTTGTCCCTCTATTTGTTGCCTCACTTACCCTCTGCCCCCTTTTCCTGTTACTTTACAACTCTGTCTTTATCTCTTTCTCTCTGTGAGGATCTGCAGTATCTTAATGCACAGACATTTACTGTACAGATGTGGCCGTGGTTATTGAGCAAGAGTGCATAAGGCCCACTTTAGGGAAGTCATATAAGAAGTGCAACTTTTGCCGTTACCAGCCTTGTGGTTTGGTAAGTTTAGAGAGCCACCTGGGTTGCCTGACCAACAGAGTGGCTCATTGTGTTTCCTCTGAAATTCACAAGGAACCGGATTAAAGATGTTAAAGAGGCTGTTTGACAATTCCATCTAGTTCTTGTAGAAGCCCTGCACTTTGTAGCCCCCCCCCCCATTGTTTTTCAAAATGCTGGCGTCATTCAACATTAAACAATTTGAATTGTGCAGAACACAAGAAAACTTTACAGAAAGCGAATCGACTGTGTACCAATGACCACTATAACCCCAGGGGAAACAGGAGCTCAACAGAGGATGTTTCTCCTTGTCCTGGGGCAGCAGATCAGATCCTCTCATGGATCCATCCATACCAAGAAATATATGTGCACAAGATATACATTTGCTTTACTTAAAAATGCACATATTTACTTATTTTGTGCTATTTGTTTTCGGTTTATTTTGGTGACAATTATTTTTGGGTTCGATTTTATAGTTGCTTTGTAATTTACAATTTTCTGTAAAGATTATAATTTTACTAGAAACTTCACCTCCAGCATGCACCATGATGAAAATAAAGACGGGTAGGAAAGGAGGAAGAAAGACGGGGGGTGTGGGTTATTGTGTAAAAAAGTGTGTGCTACTGTGTAAAAAAAGACCAATATATGCGAGAGCGTGTGAATGTTAAGGTCTGTTTTAGACACAGACAGATGGAAAGAGTGAGAGTGAGAGTGAGAGTGAGAGAGAGGGGATGAATTTTTACCAGGACTAGCCGAGCGAGACGATGGATTCCACTGCTCACTTGCTGAAACACGGAGCAGACAGAATGTCAATCGGGCTCTTGTTTTCCCTCTCTTTGCCTCTTTTCCTCTCCTTTCCTCATACTTCGCCCAACATGTCCCCTCTCTTCCCATGAAAGTATTTAGTCCCCTCTCTAGTGTGGTAAATATGAAAGTTAAAATCACATTTAGTCATGTTTTTTTATTTTTTTATGTTAGTGATGGAGGGTTTTGAAAGGTTATGGTAAATTCTTCATATAGGTTTACAATCTATAATTTCACGTGAAAATCGCATAAAACCACGTGACCTTAGCAGTGGAAGTTGGTCTTCTTGTCTTTTTATTTTCCCATGAAGTAGCACAGGTATTTAAAAAAAAGTTTATTCATTACAAATATATTTTAAAACTCAATTGACTGTCTTAAAGGCTTTATACAATATTTTAAATTATGTTTGCAGTTAGTACAGATTTTTAAAATGGGCAAATATAAAGTTAATTCAATAAGTCTTTAAAAAGTCACCAATTCTTTTACATTTTTTATATAATTTTTGAATTAAATTTATTTATTAAATAATTCTGCACAGAAGAACGGCAGAAAATCCCCAAGGCTTGTGCTAAGCTTGTCCCGTCATACCCGGCTATAATCGCTGAGGTGCTTCAACTAAGTACTGAGTAAAGGGTCTGAATGCTTATGTCAATGTGATATTTCTGAATACTTTCTTAATGCCCTGTATATATCCATGTATATATCCACACACAAACACACACACACACACACGTATGTGTGTATATTTACATACATACTTACATATATAAGGTTCTAATGTTTTAGAAGGTAAAGGGTTTTTTGTTAGTTTGTTTTTTGAGAAAACATGTAATGTGTAGAAAAGTTTAAGTTATTGACCAAAGCCACCCTCGGCAAACATGACTGTTGATGCCTTCAAGGGTTGAGTGTTTGTAGTGTGAGGTACTCCGCTGAACAGTGAATGAGTCACGCTTGTCTAACCATGTTCTGACTTCCACTGCCTTGCATTTTTCTTACATTTAAAGGAAAAAACCCACATATAGTATAATCCAGCAATAACTTTGTAATATTTGGTGACACAGAGGGGATTATTAATGCATCCATCTCATCTCAACTTAGTTAGTTATTTATATCTCCAAAAAGAGAACGAATGGGTTCCTTTGTTCAGAGAGTTGCAGTCACTAAAAGCACAGAGACAGTGCCCTTTTGATCAACTTTGATCAACTCTTTGTTGGCTTTGGTTCATAATTGATGTGACGATTATACTGATAAATGTTAAGGTTCTGTGTCTTTTGGTATATTTATCTCACCTTTAACGTCTTTACAAACATATGCAGAGCTTGAAGTCCAAAGGCAGTAGAATTGTGACTGTTGTTTCTGAAATACTATGTAACTTAGTTTTGAGGGCTGTTATTAGTAGTCGTTCTGCCACATGAGAGTAGTCGTAATAATAATGAATCAGAATAAACTAATGTTGTTAGGGTTTAGTGTGTCCTGATAAAAGAAACCAATCTTCTCCCATTGCACAACTACTCATCAGTGATTTACCATCAGACCATTTTAACTTCATAACCATTATTAACATTCCTCAGACCATTTGTTTATTTAGTTAGGTTGAAATGGCCATTTGTGGAAGACCTAGTTAAGTTTTTCTCATTTATTAAAATGAGTGATAACACAGATATGTGGAGCTCTGCAAATGACAACACATGCAAGCATACAAACACACAGACGGGTGTGACGGCCACTTGTTTGAAGCCCCTCCCGCTATCTATGGGCTCTCTATAAAAATGTCAAGCTTGTCTGATATTTCAACCAGGAGCAACATTTTTGTCTGCCTCCATTTCTCTCCCTCACTCTCTCACGGTGAAGAAAAGATTGAAGATGAAGCTTGCTGCGTCTCTTTCCCTGCTGGTGATTATACCATCCCGGGCTTTAGCTGGTTCTTGTATCGGTAAAAGAGTGGATGTGTGGGTGGCAAATGGCCATGATCTTACAGGGGACGGACTTCAAGACCCAGATGACCTATGTTGTGGTGAGTTGTTGGCTATCTGTGTGAAAACATAACCACAGATGAAATGGTGGATGCTGGTTGTGTTTTTGATGCAGTGTGCTACTTTTCTTTATCGTATGAGTAGTAAACCTACATTTTGTCAGTTGAGTATGGACGTTAGAAATTGGCAAGAAAACCACATTGAAAATATATGGTTAATCTTGCATAAGGATGATGCAACAGGTCCAGCAGCCCCTCACATTTAAATTAATTAATTGATGACTAAATTTCATCCAGTAATATCACTGAACTAACAAAGATATATTATTTTTGTTTGTTAGTGCGTAGTTTTTCTCCATTTGATTACTTTAAATGAAGTACTTCACCTTTCCCCAATTTGATCCAACAGGTGAAAATCGGCAATGAAACCCAAAAAAAACAAGAGTCATTCATTCGAATGCCAACCCAGGTTGGTGGCAGAAGTTCCAATTTTACGATCCCAGCAGTGATTTGTTGAGAATAGACGTCTGGGAATCTGACAAGGGACTTCGTGGTGATGATTACCACCTGGGAACCTGCATGGAGCCAATGAACTCAGGAGGTCCCAGTTTTCACATTGTGCAGTGCAATGTGAAGCACTCTGGTTTTGTGAAGCTCTTCTACAAGTGTTACTAAACGTAACCTGCTCTTGAAAACGAATGAGTACAATGTGAAGTGAAGAAATTTATTAAATTTTTTATTTATTTGAGATTTTTATTAATATATTGATAATTATATCATAACTATATCCAGTTTATTGTATTTTTCTTTCATTCTTTCTTTCTTTCTTTGTTTCAAAATAGATGTTTACCGATTTGAAGCTATATTTTTAAATGCCACAGTGTACAAAATAGCTTGTCTGCCTTTTATTTTTTGATGACAAGTCGTTAAACAGGTGAAATATTAACACAGATCCACCTCCATCATTTGTTTAACAAACAAATGTGTTAAGAGAGTTACTTTTCTGTGTACTGTTGGCTTTTTACAATCTGCAGCAGCTCAGTATTTTTTCTGCATAATTATAACAACATTTCCCTGAAAGATAGAATTCTGTTTTAAATGAGTAAGTGATTAATAAAATCAAATGGGAAACAAAAATGTTTTAAATTCATGTTTGTTAGAGCACTTATAATAGGAATGAACACATGACACATTTGGCCTAAACTATGACACCATAAACCGATCTATGGCATCTGTGGACAATGTTACCCAGTAGGGTTACGTCAACTATGTTACCAATGAGTTGGCCCTACTGGGTAACTTAGGTGACAGGTAACGTAGTAGACAATTTCCCCCATTGTACTGGACCCATAAATTAAATGCTAGGTAATCTCACGTTTGACATGGGCGCTTAGCCCCGACAAACAACGCGGCAATTTATAAATTCCCAGCTTATTGTTTAAAATCAGGTGTGCGTTATTTGTAAAATGTAGAATGCCATGCAGGCTATAAAGTTAGCTTATGATATCCCATAGATTAAGTTCAGCATCACACGTTACTAGTGGGACTAGCTTTAAGTGGAACGACCAATTGTGGCTTTTGACAATGATGCAACAAGTGATCAATCTGAACCATTATTAGAATTGTGGGGGAGCTGCAGGGGGGGCTTAACTCCCCAAAACAGACCTGAGCTCCCCCAGAAGCCTCAGAAAAACGATAAATAAACATTAGCTTTTCTAATGCTACAGAGCGTTCAGTTCGACAGCCTCTCTCATCATTTTTATCATGCATTTCAGTTTGTTCTTGTAAAGACCTAAACGTTAAAAAATAATTCCTCCAACCACGCCCCCACACCTTCCCTGCAGCAGGTAACATTTCCAAGACAAAACGCCTACTGCTACAACTGCGCTTCTCTTCTTGTCTCATTGTGCTGGCCGATACTGGGAGTTTTTCATCATAAATAAACAATGTCATATATTTCCCTGACTTTTAAATTAGATTATGGGATATCAAGTATAACATATATTTAGGACACTTAAAACTAAGCACTCAGTCACAGTCTGTAGCGACCACACACTAATCTGAGAACACAGAAAAAAACGTAAAAAGTAAAATGGTAAAGTTGGTAAAAGGTTCACAGACAGCGTACATGTTTAACCACCAAAATATATGATCTCGGAGTAGCCTACAATATCAACGTACAGTGACTACAACATAATTCATCTTTTGTATGATTATGTTTAGGCACTGATTGTGTTTTGGTTAAGGTTAGGTAAAGATTGTGATCTGGTATAATCAAGAAAAAGTCCACAGCGACTTGACACACAACATGTTAATAAACATTTAATCCAAACCGCCGTCTTTCGCCATCCTTCTTTGTTGCCTAAATCTAACTAGAGAGGGGATCAGGATGTGGGCCCTGCTCTCTGGTGCCACAGTCTTGCGCTTTGTACACCCGCCATCCACCTTAGCCACCTCCTGCAAATCCGCTGCCATTAATAAATGTACCGCGTCAATCATTTAAGAATTACATTGCCTCCGAACATAATCCAGCCACTAATTACTTTTGTTGTCACAGTGTAATTGGTAAAACAATTCAGTACTATATAAACATAATATCTAGGTGACATGGTTGTTGTTTCACAGTGGCCGTTAAACTCTGGGAGACGGCAGGAACAAAAGGCAGCTTTCTCTCCTTCTCCTCATAGGATGAAAGTATGGGCTACGATACTTGATGGTGCCAAAGGTAAACTGTACAATCTCAGCGCTGCATCATGTGACATTGCATCAGCCACAGTGCTGCAGTGGGTTTACCTGTGAAAGGCTGTGTAAGCTGAGCGCCACCTGCCGACATTACACTGTAACGATGCGGCACAAATGCGCTGCAACCACGTTAAATGTACGCCATTATGATGGTAGGCTGTGACACTTTGAAGTGCTGCCACTGTACCGACATTGCTGTCCCTGCAGTCATGCTGCAAGCATGGCTTACTTCCATCGACTCATATATGCAATTACAGACAGTAATGCTGGAATACATGCATGCATCTCTGTGCATACGTAGGTCATCTGAATTCAGCGCAGGAAATGCAGACCCCGCCACCAACTACTGCATGGACAGGTATATACAGAATGTAAATACACTGAACGGTTATTCCTGGAAAAATGCAGATAATAAAAGTATCAAATATGGATTTTGATTCCATGAAAATCTTATGGAAAACTCTAGGGATTTCTGTAAATTTGGGGAAGCCGATGGCCCGATTATTATTTCCTTTCTTGCCCTCCACCACTGAATCATAAAATCAATGGAACCACATATTGAACTGATGGGTCCAAATAAGAATAACCTCTACGACCTAAAATTAAGTTATTTACACCAGTTTGTCTTATTGTATTACAAGATAAGCAGCGATGACGGCTAGTCTACCGGGTAAACCGTGGCATTCTGTGGGGCCAGCCTCAGTAGTTTAGCCTCAGCCGATACAGTGTAGATATAAGGCTGGGTCAAGCTGCAGAGTATCTGCTCTTTGGTTGAGTAGAATTTAAAGGCGGCCTAAGGGTACAGTAAATCAGGGCTAGAAAATGGTATCCCCTGTAAGAGCTCCTAGTAGATTTATGACAGCACAGCCTGATTTTTGATGGGTCAAAAAATAATTTAACATGAAGAATGGGCTTCCATAGGAATGCCCACCCAACGTTTGGCCCATTTTACTGTGTGTTGTTAACTTCCAATGTTCTTTAGAAGAGAGAACAAGCTGTGCATTTAATTTTACTGCATATCCAACCTTGTGTAATCTGTGACCTTGGTGTTAATGTGACAGGATTCAATGCAGACTTGAGCCAGGTTGGAAGTGTTACAGAAATGTTTAAACATGCGACTCGTTAAAAGATCAGCACAACATGTAAAATTGCCAATAAGTCCTCCACATTAAACACTAAAATACATTGATTTTAGCTTCCTGCCAGAACAACCAACCCTGTGTCCTGAAAATTACATTTATATACAACTAATTTGCAACTGCAAATACATTTAGGAGGACATGTAATGCCACATGGATTACCTTTTCTATTAACATAGCGACGAAAGGTTGTTAAGTAACATCTGGTATCAAAATGTTGATAGTATGCCTGTAAGTAAAATGTTCACTGACAGTATATTACATTTGTTTTCCACCTATTGTCAGATCTTGCAATATCTGCTAGTAGCAACTACAGCATCATTAAACATCCTTAAAGTTCTGTTTAGGCATTCAGCACTTGGTTAAGGTTAGGGAAAGATAATGGTCTTGCTTTAATACAGAATAAAAGTCTACAGTACGCGACGCAATGTATTCATTAACATTTAATTGAAAACACAAGCTTTCCCTAATTTAACCAAAGTGTTTTTGTTGCCTAAACCTAACCAATAGCGGGACCTGTGAATGTCAAGGTCCAGTGCTTTATACAACCACCATCCACCCCAACCATCTTCTCATGGCCTGTGTTTGGTACATAAATGGAATGTTCGGAAAGTCCGTGCCATTCAACATAATCCAGCCAGCAAATTATGTTTGTCACCACAATGCAGTCAGGAGACCAAATTAGTTCTATATAAATGTAATAAGAGACAGGGTTAGAACGACACGTACACACATTTTCTGATCTGACCACCTTATCAGCAAGAAAACCCTACTAGTCAGTGCCTTTCACAACTGTTTAAAATCACCAATGCCAAAATAAAACCATTTCTCTGATCTGACAGTGCTAGAGTTAAGGTTTGGTAAGGTTAGGCATAAAAAAGGCCTGGTAAGGAAAAGATTATGGTTTGGGTTAAAATAATTTCTTTCTCAAGGCAACAATCATCATCACGGTTAGAAGAAGCCAACGCTGACTGTCGGTATGAAACGGAACGGCATGTGCTGATTATTGACCCATCCATCCACCCTGACCTTCTCCCTCTGCAGACATTGTGGCTCTATAATTGTCATATTATTTCAACCTTTACTCCCGCTGAACAAGAGTTTTAATCCCTACAGCCACTTCTCAGGCATTTTCTGAAATGACTGATGCTGTCGTTGTTCTTGGGAGGCAGTAATGAAGTGCATGTCTGAAAAAGACTTTCTTTTTCCCAATTCTGTCCTCTTTTATCCTTATTATAGTAACTCCTTCTCCTTTACTCTCTACCAGTTGTCTCTCTTTTCTCCTTGCCTTTACCCTGCATTTAACCTGCTTCTTCTCTCTCTCCTCTCTGAGCTCCACGCTAATCATGCAGTAGACAGTTCCACAGGCCCCCAATTCCACTTCAAAGGACAACCATTTCCTCCTTGTCTGTAAGAGAACCTGTCAGCCCTGCCTGCCTGCCTACCGCAAAGAGAGAGCAGGAAAGACAGAAAGAGAGAGTGAGAGGGGATGGGAGACAGGAAGAAAGGATGTCAAAAAAAAACACAGTAGAAGAAGAGAAGCAGAGAAGTCGAGAGCCAGGTCCTCGAGGAGAAGCAAAGAGATGCTGTGGGTGGCACTTCACCAGATGAATCACGTCAGTAGAGAGGTGCGTTTTTAAGTGTGTGTAGCACATATCTCTGTGCTTGCGCATGTTAGAAAGAGCACACGTCAGCACTTGGCCAGTCTTAAGAGTTGGTGGAGAAAAATAGGGAAAAAAAATACAGAAAAGGTACTCAGACCGTTTTTTTCGCTTAAGAAAAAAAAGCTTTACCTTGCAATTTCTATTTGAACTTTTCTCCCGCTTTACCTACCTCTCTTTCTCTCTCACTTCTTCTTCTCCTCCCTCCTCCTCCTCCTCCTCACTCGCTTTTCCACCCTGCAGGAGGAACAAGCAAGAGGAGAGAGCGAGCGGCACGGTGTCCTGTTCCTCCCCGTCTCGTTTTCGGAGCATGAATTAAAGTTGCATTCCGTGCCGCCATTGTTAGGGTAATAAGAAAAAGTTATCTTCAAAGGGTTTGGGTGGCAAGAGAGGAGAGAGCCAGGGGGATGGGAGACGAAGCGTGTGTGTGTGTGTGTGTGTGTGTGTGTGTGTGTGTGTGTGTGTGTGTGTGTGTGTGTGGATGGATGTGGGGTTTGAGTGGAGCGGAAATTTTTTTCTTGAGTCATTCTAATGCGTGAAATTACACCTGCCAACTGGCTGTCTGTGTACTGTGTGTGTGTGCGCGTGTGTGTGCTCACAGTTGTACACTTTCATATTTGTGTATGTGCTCATCCACATACAAGCACTAATGTGTATAGTATATACCGAGCAATGCTCCAGTTAAACATGCACACACACGCCTACCACCACACATTTACCATCTTAGTGTGTGCTGTCTAAAGCTACATTTCTGCAAACACGGTGCGCACACTATATTCTTATTAACAGTTCCAGTTCCTATTAACAGTCAGTCCCAGATAACAAGTTAATTAACTCTCTGCCCTCCTTCTCCCCTGGCTAACAGCACACAGGTAGCCTTTCATGTTGGCACCAAGAGATAGAGGGAGGGATGGGAGGGATGGGAGGAATGGGAATGGCAGAAAGGGCGGTGAGGAGTGAGATAGAGGGAAGATGTAAGTGAGAGGTAGAACAGGGGAGAAGACAGAGAAGGAGTGAAGAAAGGAGGGAGTCTGTAATGGGAGAAAAAAGGACGAGGAACAAGGAGAAAAAGAGAAAGCTGAGGGGTGAGGGAGAGACGTGGGGGGTTGAAGATGGAAACATGAGCTAAATTGGATTTGGATGAGAAATCGCTGAGAGGGTTGTAAAGTGACAAAGACAGTGGATAGAATGTAAGAGAGGTTTTTTTTTTTTGGTTTTTTTTTAAATTTCTTCATCTTTTCTTTTTTTATTCATGTTCAACATTTCAGCACCTGCTCAGTGCACAGCAGGAGATGAAACAAATGGAGAGGGAGAAATAGGGGGTGAGCTGGGGAGGCAAGCGCTTGGAATGAAAGTGGGTAGGTTTTGATCTCGCATGTACTTCAAAATGCCTGACATCCAGATCATTGTGTTTTACAGTGGGTGCTAAGGGGCCCGCTGGAGACCTGGGCATCAGTTTACCAGAGGGCTAATGCCCGACATTTCTAATTATTAAGATGGTACAGCTCTTTCAAAGCACCTAAGGTACATCCAGGATGCATCCCATTAGCAATGGTCTGCTAGCTTTGCAGTCAGAATAGTTGATTAATGTGAGGTGACGCATGCAAACTGATGACACATGATTTGTGTGTCTGTGCTGGGGTTATAGCCAGTGCCAACCACGACTTTGGCACTGGAAAATGATTACTTTCACATGGTAGAGCAGCAAGTGGGGATATTGAGTATTTCTTAAAAATTCATCCATCCATTTACAATATTTTTTTCTCGTGTTTTCTCTAATATGCTTCTTTCAAAGAGATAAACAACTCTCACTTGAGAATTTTAGAAGAATATTGCAGGTTTATTTCTGTCCTGCCAGCTGTTAGACCCATTAAAGATATAACTTGGTAATTCTCTCAAGGTACTGTACAGCTCAGTTTCTTAATTTCTAATTTGGATGTAGCTAAATCCATGTGCTTTGTTGTTGCACAGTTTAATCAATTAAACTGTGCAACAACAAAATGGTCAGTTTTCCTCTTTGCAGTCCCCCAAATTCCCTTTTCATTATTATTTCTCCTTTTCTGTATTTACTTCAATTTCTGGTGAGGGCAAAAGTCTTCATCTGCAGCAGTACATTTTACTGTTAGTAAAGCAGTGTTTTCCTTTCCCTTTTGGAGACAGTTAGTCAATGTTTGTTATTACACTGCATACAGTCTACCTCCCATTTATGGCTGCAATATACAACTTTTACCTTGGGGCAGGACCTACTCTGTTGGTTCAATTAGCCCCGTGCTTGTCACCTAAGTTTTTATCCCCAACACTTGTCCCTCATCTTGTTGAGGTGTCTATTTGACAAAAGCACACAGCCGGAGGCCAAAGTAACCATGAACAAACAAACAATCAAAGCAAGGACTTTTTTAGGTTCAAATGGGTCTTGTTTGTCAAAATTTCTAAGTGCTTACAGCTTATTTTGTACAGATGGGTGACAAAGGAGAAACCTGATTATATGAGAGGACAAACCTTACGAATGCAGATGCTTCAACAAAAATGAATTGCATGGTACAATTAAGCTTAACCTAAGTGACTTTGAAAGAGGGTTCATTGTTCGGGCACGGATGGCAGGAGCTTCAGTCACAGAGACTGCTCAACTGGCTAGTGTTTGAATACGAACAGTGACTAAAGTGACATCTGCATTTAGATCTATGGCAGAGACGTCAGTAAATAGGGTCAGAAATTGTGGTCAACAGCAAACATTTGATGTCCGTGATGCTTGTGCGATGTGCTTGTGCTTGTGCATTACTGCGATGTGTAAGGAAAAACAGAAGCAACTCTTCCTCATGTGACTGAGAATGTCAGTTCAGGATTTGATGAGACTGTGTCAGCAAGAACAGTCGGTCAGCAATTACATAGAGAGGGATCTTGTAGTAGAGTTGCATAGCATAAACAACTCATTACAAAGATGAATGCACATTTGAGAATTAAGTGGTGCAAAAACCATAGGCACTGGTCTACAGAGATGTGGAAAAAAGTGATATGGTCAGATGAGTCATCTTTCACCATATTCTTCACAAGTGGGTGAGTGTATGTGATTCGACACCAAGACAACGGTACAGGCTCGAATGCTTGACCCCTACAGGGAGGGGATATTGTGTCTCTGTTATGCTGTGAGGGGGCATGTTGCTGCCATGGTTTGGGTCCACTTGTCTCCTTAGAGGGAAGCGTCACTGCAAGTCAATACGAAGTTGTTATGAGTGGCCACCTTTTTCCTATGATGAACGATCTCTATCCTAATGGGAGTGGTCTCTTCCAGGATGACAATGCCTGCATCCATAGGGCACAAGGCGTCACTGAATGGGTTGGTGAGTATGAAAATGATGTGAATCATATTTTATAGCCTTCACAGTCACCAGATCTTAACCCAAATGAACACCTATGGGGGATGTTTGACCGATGTGTTTGACAGCACTCTCTATCATCAAAAAACCCAAATGAGGGAATATCTTTTGGAAGAATGGTGTTCATCCCTCCAGTAGATTTCCAGAGACTTGTAGAATCAATGCCAAGGAGCATCAAAGCTGTTCTGGTGGCACGTGGTGGCCCAACACCTTACTAAGACACTTTATGTTGGTTTTTCCTTTCATTGGTCACCTGTCTGTATCATACTACTCAAACATTGTTGCTGTTGACTCTTTAGGCTTGATAGCCTAAATTGAACTCCCTGGTGTCACACTTAGTACTGTAAAAGATTAACATCATCCATTAATTTTATATACCTGCTGTTCCTATTAAAGACTACAGGGGCTACAGCCTTGCCTAGCATGCAGCCTATCCCAGAGGGCCTTTCATGACAAAGTTAAAGATATTTTATATAGTATGACTGATACTATGCCGTCAGCCTCACCTCCTCCTCAGTGTTCAGCTGTAGGCTCTGATTCTACAAGGGAGCTGAATTTTCCAATTTCCATTCTCCTCCCTCTGTGTGCGTATGCTGCACGGCGTGATGAATTCAATACCTAGATGTAAAATACTAGCATGTTCTATGTTCACATTATTACTGCAATACAACAGTCCCTGTGAGTTGTAGTTCTATGTCCACAACATACTTCCAGGCAAATGGCATTTACACAAACTTGATCAGTTTTATCACTTTTTTTTTTTTTTTTTTTTTAAACAGCCCTAAAAGAAACTTTTTGTTTCTATTCATATTAAATAGCAATAGTTGGACTGTCAAGTTTTCCCCAGACAAGATGGTGGGTATTGCAGCAACATACAACACCTCAACCCACAGAAATGAGAGCAGGAGATACAAAATGAGTGGAAGAGTACAGACACACACAGACACTGGCGTCTGTTTGTGTCAGTGTGTTGGTCTACATGTATATCTGAGTGTATCCCTCAGGCCTTTTTTCCAGATCAAGGCCTTCATGGTCTGAGCTCGATGAAGAGGTCGTGACAGCCAATTAGCTCACACCAAAGTGATCCAACCAACTGCATGTGTGTGTGTGTGTGTGTATGTGCATGTGTTTGTGTTTGTGTTCCCCAATCAATTCTTATGTTTTATTGGCAAAGCCATTACTCATTTCATTGACTAGTTGGTGCATACAAAAAGACCTAAAATAGGTAGATGTGTAATTTATAATGAGGTTAAATCTATCAGATGCATAGATATGTGTCTTTTAGTTTACACTCAGAAAGAGGAGTAAATCATAATTGGGAATTTCAACTAATATTTGTTGTCTTTTCATATACTTACAAAGGTTGAAATGTAAATTTCAATGGAATCTATATTAAGTTCTACTCGCAGTCAGTGCAGGTGTAGCTTGTAGAGCTTCAGTGGCATTATTGTGTGATCTGAATTAGCAAATGACAATTGTTTTCAGCTACCATAAGGTAAGTCTACAGTACATCTGTTTTTAGTGGCCGAAAGGCTTTTTTCTAATTAAACATTACCCCAATGTGAAAAACACACATTAGGCAATTATGGTTTTGTCTCAGTAAGACACAGTGAGAGTCTCAAATGGTTTATAAGTATATACACATAGAGTAGGCATGATACGACAGACAGATCTGTAATAACAGGACGAGCACAGATGCTTAATGAAGATAGTTGTGGCTGCATTCTCTTTAGGAAGGCCAGTTCAAGCCCAAATATTGCACATGCTGGATCAGTGGCAGGGCAACAAAGGGCCTTCATTAATGTTACTTGTTACTTGTTGCTTTTCTGTGCTAAGATAGGTCAAAATGTCTCTTTGATTCTCTACCCCCTCCTCCACCTTATAATGGGAGTCTTGTTTTTGGCGAGCCACATCAATTATGACATTCTTGTTTCAGTGGCAGTACCATTCTCACATGGTTGCTTTTTGTGCTCCTATTTATTTGAATAATAAACCATGACATTAGAATGCTACTTTCCTTAATTTTCCTTTATTGGAGTTGACTGTTCCTTCAGTTTGTTTCAGCATTTCTCTTCAAGTGCAAAACTTAACAATTTATATATTAATATTATGCGTATGCAGACTACTATATATGTAAACAGTCACACATTCACTTTTCTAAAAGTTGAAAGGCCCAAATGATTCAATGCCAAAAGACTAAGAATCTTTTAAGAAAAATGAATACTGCTACATGACATGTAGTCTATGTGCAATTTGTTTGATTAATAAAATTTTAAGGTCGCTTTAAGAGTTTGTAAATGGAAAGGGTCAAGCAATATAGCAGGGCAGAAAATCGTCCGAGGGAAAGCATTTGGTCCTGATAGTGCCCAAGGCAACTTCCAGGCCTTGCAATTTTTTTTTCCTCAGTAAGAGCAAGCATGCGTGTTAATCTGCCAAACTCAGGCCTGAATGCCAGATTAGAGGACTCTCTTTTGATATGGGAAATATACTTACAGAACTCAAGTTGCGGCTGTAAAGCTTGGGTTTAATCCAGAGGGACAGGAAGGGAACCTTTAGTGAAAGCTAAGTCTAATTGGAGCAAAGCAAATTTGTGCTAGTAGCCAGAACCAACAGAAATTCATGAAAATATATCGCAAAGCTCAACAATTAGCGCAATTTAATGATTTAATCGGCTTGGTAGGAAAATAAAAAAAAATACTTAAAATACATCAAATTGTCTTAATCCAGAAGTTTTCAAAGCCTGACACTGTGGGCCCAAACTGAGACAAAATCAAGATCTCCAAACCATGACGGTTCCTATAATGCTTTGGGAGATGTAAATAGGAAGTATGTCACTATGGATTCAGTGAGTTACAGAGGGCTACAACTTGAGCTGCATTTTTTTTTTTAGCCCACATTTGTTTATACTTTGGCAAACTTGCTCCGTTGAAGGTATGCCAAATTACCTAATGGCACTTCATGTTTCCCATGTACCCTTAGATGTGAAAAAAAGATCATTTGATCAGTTAAATACTGAAGAAAAACTTAAAAAAAAAAACTGCTGACCCATGTTGGTGAGAAGGCCAAACTACAATAACTAACTTCCATTTGTTTTCAAAACCTGGGCCTTTACCTGTCCCTTTCTCCTCATGCAGTATCTTTTCCTCATGTGTCTCCTTCTGCTCCCCCACTTCAACTCTGATGACTCTTCTGTGCCTGCTCAAGATAGATAGATAGATAGATAGATAGATAGATGCTACAAGTATCCCTTATTAGATTTTCTCTTCAGTTGATGGACGTACACCAATATATTTTGATTTGTATACTAGTCTAGCGATCTATCACCTTGAGTCTGAAGTTTTGCAGTGATAGCATGTTGAAGTTTTCATGCTTTCTCTGTCAGGGCCCATTCATTTCAGTGATGCTGTTTTAATGCAATCAATATGATCATCAGTTGAAAACTAAACTTCTTCCTAAATATGTGTCAGTCTGAGATGTATACTGTTTGTCCCAAGGCAAATTGGTTTTCGCTCTCGTTTGACTTGGATTCCCTTTAGAAAATGGTGATTTATGGTAAATCTATATTTATCACACTGGTAAAACAGAGATTCAATGACAAACTGTCTCCCTTCCTTCATCATGTAGTAGATCCCTTGATAAAGGCACTTAACCCGAGTACATGAATGTAATGGTCACTTTATGTTGGCAGGAAACTGTTCGCTCCTGTAATTTGCAGAAAAATGATGTGGATCTGTGGTGATAATGCAGACTTCAGCATAGTTTTGATTGGAAGCAGTATAAAAAAAAGTTTTGTTTTCAGCTGCTTCTTTAAGATGGCAAGAAATAAGGTGACAAGCAACATATGCACATACAGTAAATGGGTTAAGTCAAATTCCACAGGAGGTTATACAAGGTCATCTCCAGGGGGCATTAGGTTAGAGCAAACATCTGGTGAATGTTTGCTAAGAATTAGAGACCATGGCACACTTTTTCTGTTCACTGCCCCAGTTTCACAGTCTAAGGTAGTGTTCATCCTTTAATTTGTTTATCTATAAAATGCACTTCCTGTATGTGTTTTTGGGGGATTGAAAGGACAAGATGTTGTGTAACACTATAAGATGACGGAAGATTGGCACATGGCTGTTAAGCTGCTGTATGTGCATAAATGTACGTGTGTGTTATTTTCAGAATGAGAACATGAACAAAAGTATTAAAATGTGTGTAGTTTAATTTGTTTCTGTCTTAATGGTGAGATAGCACTTTTGAAACTAAAGTAATAATAAAGTGGATTTTTAAACTGAATTTTTTTCAACTTTTCCCAACCTCCTTTCTTCTGTCTCTACTTGTCCATATTGCTCTCACTACCTCCCTCCATTTTACTGTTCCTACGTTTTGCTCATTTTTTTCCATTTCTCTTTGCCTCACACCCACACACTCACACACACACACACACACACACACACACACACACACACACACACACACGATCCTGTCAGTGTTTGATCAAACTCTGCCATTCAGTTGATGATTCTTTCAGCTGAAAGCACTGCAGTAAATAAAAATAAAATGAAACAAGGGATGAATAAAATATGAGCATGATAATGAATAAATAAAGGTGTGACTGTATTAATAACAACAAGTCAGCGGTATCAGACGAATAGAAACCAACACACGCCACCATCACCTACGCTTACAGCACTGATGAAAGGCTAACGTGTGTGGGTTAGCAGACAGCCCCTCTACCCTTAACTCTCTTCTTGTTTTGACTGTGTCTGTACTTCTCTTTTTGCTTCACTCTCTCCATAACTTTATTGGTATATTTGCTTATGCCATTAAGAACAGAGGTTAAGCCATTTACAAGGTGTAGGTTGCAAAAGACAAGTAAGTAGTCCAAAGTTGTGCACAATAATACATTTTTTGCTTGAAAACATGCATTACATTATATCTAAGAGTTACCAGTATCTATGAAAAAGCTACAACTCTCATTGATGTCCCCTGTCTTTCGCTCTGCTTCTTTTTCCATTGTACCCAAATTCTACTTCATTCTCTCTTTCTCTTCACAATACATACTTGCTGAAATGGTGGTGGCTATAGTTAAAGCCTTAAGGTTTATATCTTGTGCAATAATAGATACAATACATTTCTAAAAGCTCTAGGAAATACCCACCATAGCCCATCTTTGACTTTTGACTAACTAGTTTTTGAGCTTTCAACCATTTCTCATGGTCTTCATTCAGTGAATGGAGCTGTCTCAGGTGTCATCAGGTGGCCATTCTCTGCCATGCTCGAAATAATTTCATTTATGGAAAGAACAGGGGTGGAACCTCAAGTGCTCCTCTCTTACTTGTGAAACATCAGTATTGTAATATAATATTTCACCAGAGTGATGGTTCAATTTCACTAGAGGAAAACTTTGTGTTTAAAAGTTGAGGGGTCATGAGGGTTTGTAAGGAAATGGGTCAAAGAAGACCTGGTCCAGACCAGGGAGGTAACAGACCACAACAGTATACAAGAGTTTAGCATCCCAACTATGAGATGAAAGCTACAATTTTCAAGGTAGAGAGATATACATGTTTAGATTAAGCAAGATAAAATGACACAAAAGCAATGAAAGCTCTTAGAAGACTAATAGCAAACCAGCCGGCTCAAAGCTTACACTGAGGTCAAGGCATATTTTAGCTCAAGTGTGAAATTAAAGGAAATCTCCACACAGTTCACACAGCCATCTGAATGCAACTCCCGTCCTCATATGCCACCGTGGGTTTTCCAAAACAGGCTGATCACTGTGGCAATGGGACAGAGCAGCGGTGTCTGGCCATGGTCGTTATCATTCCTGTCAGGACAGATGTGAGCGCGCTCAGTTAAACTGGCTCTTGATTGGTCCAAACCGCCAGGAGGCCAACAAATCTTTAATCAGACTGTTAGCATATGAAAAAGAGAGGTGAGATAGAGGGAGCAGCGGGGAAGGGAGAGAAACTGAGAGGATGAGGAAAAAGAGAGAGAGAAAAAATGGACATGAGAATGATCTCAAGATATTTGCAATTAGAATGATTGGAAGTTTGCTCACATAAGCATGCACAAGCATGACTGCATGCACACACAAACACACATTTTTTAAAACATGCAACAGTGATGCCAACCTATGCACAAACCTATACACACATTCAGGTGCTGCTTCTCCACACAGACGGGCCAGTGTGCGTGTGCGTGTGCGTGTGCGTGCGTGTGTGTGTGTGTACATGTACGCTACTTGTTGTGTGTGGGGTGTTTCTGCGTGGGTGCATGAAAGGTGTGAGGCGTATGTATATGCGTATGCATGCGTGTCTGTGTGCACACATGAGTTTCCGGCACATATGCTGTGTGTCAGTTCTTGAATGTGGGGCCATTATAGAAGTACATCAATATGCAATACATTGCATGTTGTATATTTGTTCACATGTATGTACTGTGTGTGTGTGTGTGTGTGTGTGTGTGTGTGTGTGTGTGTGTGTGTGTGTGTGTGTGTGTGTGTGTGTGTGTGTGTATGAATTTTTAATAAGCTTAAGATGCTGGATCATTAGAAGGATGCGGCCCACAACATTAGGGCCTTCTGAGAACCTGAAGGCCGAACTGAGCCTACACCTCCTCCCCAAAAGAGACAGCCCATCCTCACAGACACCAAAACTTGAGGCAGAGAAAGAGAGAAATAAGGGAAATAAAAAGGAAAGAAAAGAAAGGAAGAATGGATATCAAAATGAGGGAATTGAGAGCAAAAGGACAGAAAGAAATACAGGCTGAAACAAAGCAGAAACATGTATATAATAGTGTCAAACACAACAAAGAGAGTGATGGAAAGCATTTTTGTCTGATTGTCATATAAATACACGCACATTTACATGTGTAGCATAGTTTGTGTCTTTCATCAGTACTAAATGAATTGCAGAAAGGTGACATGCTGAACTGTACCGGACAATGTGTGTATGTGTGTGTGTGCTTGGAGGCCTTTTAAGGTAAAACTCACACCCATTGTATGGGTGTGCGTGGGGGACAAACAGTGTGTGTCAGCCGTGTGTTCGTTGTGTGTCAGAGTGAGCCCAGTGTGTGTGAGCAGCAACATCCATCCATCACACTTACCAGATGGCCCTCTGCATGTCAGGGTCTTTCTCTTTCACAAAAGCATACACACACATACAGTTTTGGAGACATTGTACCAGCTTCTATCTATTCCCCGGGTGCATGTCCAAATGCCTAACAGACTGACTTTATTTTGGTGTCTCTGTAATCCAACAAGAGTTCAAAAATCTGCGAATTGTAGCACAATGCGATTCATTTGTGCATCTTTGTCAGATAGGTAGTATGAGAGCTCTGGTGATGCAGGGGCTGCTCACAGGGCTAGTTGGTAAATTATTGTAGCTGGCAAGGTGCACATGCTAGCAAAAGGCAGTGACAGCACAGTAGCTCCCCAAGGTTCCTTCTATCTCCTCCGCACTGTGCCGGGAAATGGATTGTACATCATTTAATTCAATAAAGAGTTATTTAAAAGGGAAGAGAAAGAAAGCTCTCAGAACTGTCACTTTCACACTTCACTGTGAGAAATTCATGCCACTATGAGCGAATCCGCTTTCTGTGGCGATTCCATTGAGATGATATGATTTCACAGTGAAATTTTTCCATGGTAAACGCTGGTGTAAGTTGGCCTTAAAAAGTGGGGAAGAAGTCATCAGGGAAACCACCAGTTGAGGTGATTGGTTGGAATTAAAACCCCTCTGACTGTTGGCTCTCCACGGCACATGGTTGGCCACCCCTGTTCTAAAGTTTTTTAGGGGAACATTCAAGCACTCCCTTGCAAAAAGTTTTGTTTCCTTTTTCTAAAAGCACCTGACTTTGACACTGGAAACTGGGGTTCACCTCCTGTGTTCCTCTGATGCTAAGTTAAAATTCGAGAAAGTTGGTGCATCCTGTTTTGTGTTTCAGGTTGGCACCGACCAGTATTGAACCACAGTCTTATCTTAACCAAGCACTTTGAGTTGGCTAAATAGAACCATTAAAATGTTAATCATACCTTAGCTGCCAGAGGCAAATATTGCAGGAGCAACAACATTGGCTGACAATGAACATTTTGCAAATGCATTCAGTATGAACATTTCTCATAGGCAGTGAACTGTTTTCACATACATTCACTATAAACATTTCCTCATTATGTTGATAAACACATAATCCAGGCGGCCTTACATTTCCAAGGAAACTTATTTGCTATTGGAAATTAGTTGTGTACGAACAATTTTTGGGAGACAGTGTTACCATTTGTTATCAACCGTTGAGTTTCCCCATAAAAATTTACATACCTACCATTTGTCACAGATGTGGCTGTGACAGACTCCCTGAAATTCCTCTTTACGTCGGATATCTGTTGCCAGGATATATCTAGGAAATTCTCAGCATGTTAGAGACTAATGTGTTTCTTTTTGTGGAAGTCACATTAAGGAAAAAAACAAAACAGGTACGTTAGTCTACGCTTTGATGATTAGACATGTCGATTACCGGTAGTTGTTTCACAAACTCAGATACAGGAGAGACTCACGCAGGAGTGCACAGATACACAGCTCAGAAGTTTATGAAATGTGGCCATTATAACACACAGGTGTGGACTCTATTTACTGCAAGTTAACCTTTTCTGCCTTCCGTTCCCGACGCTTGCAGAGTTATTAGACAGACACCAGTAACTCTGGAGCTGGTGAAAAAGAGGCAGAGAAAACTCTTGACAGAGGGAAAGTCGAGAGATTGAGAAAGAAAAACAGACAGATGGATGGATAAACAGACGACTCTTTAGAAGCTGTGTCACAGCCAATCAAACCTGTAATTGATGGGTTCAATTTAACTGAGCTAATCAAGCGCTTTTAATCTGGAGATGAATCCCCTTATTAATCTCAGCTGTTTCAAACTAAGATATTAAGTGTGATCTGATTATAAATGAAGAGTTTAATTCCCAGTTGGCCAATACATACTTTTGCAAAAAGGTAATTCTGTGCTAATGCTGAAATAAATTTTGACATTCAGGAAAAGCTCATACATGAAGTAAGAAGGAATTTTTTAATAAATAAATCAATGCAAACTTAGTCAGTATGAGGGCAACAATTTCATAATGGTCAGCATGACTCTTCTTTCAACCATGACATGTTTTTTGCTAATCTGGTGTTGCACTTTGACTCTTTCTTTAAGAGAACATGCTTCCTACAGTTGTAACAAGTTTACAAATTCTAAAATGTCAAAAGAGCACTGGTTTTATTAATTTTTATCTTTTTTTCCCCAATTTCCTGTGAGGGAGACAGTTTGCAGACATGAGCCTTTAGGTTGACACCAACAATACTGTTTGAAAATATTGAAATTCTTATAAATGACCCCATCAGATAAGCATAGTAGTTTAATCATTTGTGGCAGTGTAATCATAGATATGTTAATAATGTTAATCTGGGGCAACCCAAGTTGGCAAGTGCATGAAAAAGTACAGTTTAATTGAAGTCACCTTGCATCATTCGTATTCATTTTCCAGCTTTCTTTGCCAGGCTCCCCGGTTGTCTGTGTGTCCACTTATTAGCAAGCTAAATCAGTGAAGTAATCTTTTAAAGGAATAGTTTGACGTTTTGAAAAATATGCTTACTTGCTTTCTTGCCAAGAGCTGAGATGGGACAATCGATACCACTCTCATTTCTGTATGTCAAGTATGGAGCTGAAGCCAGGAGGCTGTTAGCCTAGCTTAGCATAGAAACTGGAGGCAGGGGAAACAGTTAGCCTGGCTCCACCTCCAAAACTCACTAAATGCCACATTGTATCGTGTTTGTTTAATCAGTACACAACCATATATATAAAAACAGCAATTTGTGGGTTTAGGAGCCATTACGTGCTGTAAGTATTTCTTGCTGAATGGGAGTTTATCAATCTGTCAAGCACTTCAGTGTGGCGTCTCCACTGGTTGGAAAAAGTTACAGCATGTAACTCGCTGAAAATGCCCAACTTGTCATTTTTACGTTTCTGTTCGTGGATTAAACAAACCAGGTACAATTTAGCTAGCTAGCTGGTTCACACAGCGTCCAGTCTTTATGATAAGCTAAGCTAACTGTCTTCTGGCTCCAGCTCCATACTGTGTTATCAATCCTCTCATCTAACTCTCAGAAAGAAAGCAAATAACTAGATTTACTAAAATATCACAATTCCTTTTACGGTCTTCTGGATGCTTTTTGTTTTTTTAACCCAGCTAATGGAAGAATCCCCTGCTTCACATTTTAGTTTTTAATGACATTTTTCAAATACTAAAAGTTGATTTACATTTAATTCTCTTCCTAACCCCATAAAAGTTTCCCTCTGTTTTTCATTGTATTTTTCTCAAGTTCTTTATATGCTTTACATTTACATGTTTGTATGTGTGTAAATTATGTGTATATAAATGTACTTGTCTTTACATATTTGTGTGTGAAAGAGAATGCGTTTACAGTAACAGTGTGCAGGTGCGGCCCTGGTATGTGTATGCTAACGTTTGTGCACGTACTTTTGCGCTCATGCATATGTGTGTGCATATGCGTGAGACATTCACCGAGTGGCAGAAGGTTCATGCTGTGAGTCTCTGGCTTGCTCTGTCACAGCGGAGGTGTTTCATTATCATTGGTTAGCACACACAGCAGGTGAGATGGAGACCGAGAGACTGAGACTGAGCTAAAAAATCTTGAAGGATAAAACCAGTGCCATTTTATTTTAGCTGTCTTGGCTGCCCCGCCATTTCACCTTTTTCCTGGTGGTGTCTTGACACAGTCGGCAGAGTTAGAGATCATCACAGATGGTTTTCCGCCGTTCAGACAAAGTCATTCTTGTCCAGTATGATAAGAAACCAAGCTGTTTCATCACTATGAGCATATATTTCCGTATCTCTGTGTGTATTATGCTATGCCCTGCTTACTAAAGGAAAACATAGAAGTCTCCCAGAGAAAATAATCCCTTTGTATTCCACGGGGATGGTCTGTTTAGGGACAGCCATCAATTTCAGGAATTCTTTGCCACTGTCTGGTTTGTTTGAAAAAAAATGAAGTAAATGTAAAAAAAAATCTTAAAACAGCCTGTCTGAGGTGAAGAATGGTTGAGGGATTGCGAGCTAGTCACGGATGGAAATGCCATGGGCAATAAATTTAAAATACAATGGTATTCCTCATTTATCCAACACTGTTTTAACATTCCACATTGAATATTACATCAGTATTCAAAATTGCCAATGGACTGCCTCAGGCCCTCTTTTTTTAAAAACAAACCAAAAAAAAAAAAAGGTTGGCCTTTTATGCAATTTTTCATTTAGCAAGCCACATTTGTAAAGTACTGAAACCAACTTATGGTTTAGTGGGAAGTTTTACAAGTTGGCCAAATAAATTTAGAAGGACCTTAAGATTTTACACCACAGGTAATTAGCTGATACTGATCCTATTCAGAGAGAGAGGCTCGGAGAAAGAAACGAAGAGAAATAAGAGCTGATGAGAGATGCAGAGGAGTTCCTTTCCTTTTTATTTTTTGCTTTAGCTTTCATTTGCTTGTCATAATTATCGTCTGATAAATAAGTTCTATGGATGTACTGACTGTATGTCACTTTAGATAAAAGCTTAAGTGAAACGCCTTAAAGGTTAAATTTAATATGGATGGGCCATAGCAAAATAGTGATGTTTTTTAAAAAAAATCAGTTTCTTAAAATGTAAACCGGCTCTGCTCCATTAAACTCCATTGTATTTGCTGTCTTTTTTGCCATACTCCTGGATTAATTCTGTTTTTTTATTTTCCACATTTAAGTGTTTTATACTCCTTCCTGATTTTTTTTTTTTTTTTTTTGCCTAGTGGTTTTAGTTGTGAAGCGCACTCTAACTTTTCGATTGAAAAATGCTACATAAATTAATATTTACTCACTAACTGATTCCCTAGCATCCGTAGCAAAAACAAAAAGACAAAACCATCATTACACCCGTTTCTTAAAATACCTTGCTTCAAGACAAACAGTGATTAGCATTCTTGAGCATTAACATCAATAATTATGAAATGTTTTGAGAGGAATATGATATCTTTTCTTAAAGCAGATTTGAAATCAGGTCTTGATTCTTTTCCCTTTGCATATACAGTAGGCATTGGCAAGGTACAGAAGTCACAATGAACAGTGTCATACTTGGACCTGTTTATGTTTTGTAAATTTTAGTTCAGCATTGAATTCTAGGCAGTCAAGCATATTTGATTCAGAAAGATGCATGTTGACTCACAGGATTATATTAATCCTTTTTACAAATAGGACAAATTGAGTATAAGAGATAATATTGTCCTATCAAAGCCCAGGCAGAAAAAAAAAATACTTTAGTATGTGTGACCAGCCCTATCACCAGACAACATTAATACTGGATGATCTTGCAAAATCCTCAATTATGTTCAATGACAATGTTTTACTTTTTGTTGTTTGTTTTTGGTGGGTTTTCTTTTATGTCTCACGCTCTATGTGTCTAGGGGATAGTCTGAATTTTTGTAGGAGACTGTAGGGGATGCTGGATGTGTTGCATGTCAATAAAGCTCTAGTATGTTTGTTTGTTTTTTTTAAACTGCAGTGCAGAGCAAATTGTCTTAAGGGGTCAAATAACATACAGTATATCTTGTCATAATTCTATGCTATCTTGTCTGTGGGAGTGTGCTCGGCTCACAGGGACCCCCAAACCACAGCTATCTTGCATTAGGAAGTTTATTGCATTTTACGCTATCATTATGTCAAATGTTACCAAAGATTGTTATTGGAGCAAAGTTTAAAAAAGACAGGATTGTGTTACAGAACTCCCACTCACATGTCCAAGCATCACAAAAAAACTCCTTCCTTTAAAATCTAATAACAAAGAGAAAAGGTGTGTTTCCAAACGGTTTCTGAAAATGAAACAGTTGCTAAATAGTCATCCATTGTGCATTAATATGAGTCTTCAAGTTTAAATATTTTACCCTTCGTCTGAAAATGGCCTTACACCATGGCAGACAGCACATAATGGCAGTAAATTACGAGATACAATACAGAAGCATAAACAAAACAGCATTAATTAAAAACATAAAAGAGCAGCAGATTGAATGTCCTCGACACTGGAGAGTCAGTAAGTTGCTGTTTGTGTGTGTGCGTGTGTGTGTGTGTGTGTGTGTGTGTGTGTGTGTGTGTGTGTGTGTGTGTGTGTGTGTATGCACCCATCTGCTGTGTGGCTACCAGTATCCATGGAGACCCAAGATGCACAGAGGAACCACTGTACAATGTCCTGTTGGGTGCACACAGCTAACATCCAATCTTGTTGTGTGTGTGTGTGCGTGTGCGTGTGTGTGTGTGTGTGTGCGTGTGCGTGTGCGTGTGTGTGTGTGTGCGTGTGCGTGTGTGTGTGTGTGTGTGTGTGAATCTTGGCTTCCACCTGTGACTGGCACTAAGCAAGCTTATGTGGCTTTGGTTGAGCATCCATGTGTGAGCATGTACATTCCATATTTGTGTGTGTTTGTGCATCTACACACACCATTTGACTTCACTGCCAAATTCATTAAATTTGCATTACTCAGCCTGATTAGAAAATGTGCCCTCCCTCCTGTGGAGAGACGAAAAAATGAACGGGGTACTGCAAAATACCAGTGAGACAGGAAGAAACGAGGATGGAGGATGAAGAAATGGAGACAGCAGTTACGTGAAGGTTAGACAAGCAGGCTTTTGACCAGATGGCTGATGAGTTGAACCCAACATACTGTATTTTCACCAACAGCTCCAGAAATTGTATTTCTAAATAAGAGTGACAACAATGAGTCTGCATTTTAGATAACAAAAAGTTACTCAAATTAAGAAACAATTAATATCATTTATGATCAGCCACTAACTCCAAATTCTAAAATGTTGACAAATTTTCAAAGCTTAGTTTCAGTTTTTAGATCAATCAGGCTGCCATGGTTCATTTCAAGACATTATGGTAAAAAAATTACCTTACAGGTACTAACGCTTAAAACAGCTTGAGACAGATCCATCACAGTAAACATTCAGTCACTTTTTGAAAATGATTTTTTGTCATCTTCCA